>NW_026636310.1:0-223774 GCF_028554395.1 Pezoporus wallicus | reverse complement strand
CGTGTCGGAGCGGTCCCGTTCAGCCCGAGCCCCGCCCGCCGCCGCTCCCCCCCCCCCCCCCGAGCCTCGGTCGCTGCAGACTCACCGTGGCCGTGGCGGCACCGCGGCGGGGAGGGGAGGGGAGCGGCGGAGGCGCGGAGCTGGTGCCGGTGCCGGTGCCGATGGCGCGGTTCTGCGGGTCCCGTGGAGGGGCTGGAGGGGGGGTGAGAACCGGAGCGGGTCCCGGGGGAAGGGCAGGGAGCGGATTCACCGCGGGGCCGCACCGGGACAAGGGCGCACCCGGATGAACCCCGCGGGAAGGGCCGGGCCGCAGCCGGGGAGCCCTGGGGGCAGCCGGGCTCCGGAGCCGGGAGCGGAGGGAGGGAGCCCTGGCTGGTGCCGGTGTCAGTGCCTTTGCCTATGTCAGTGCCTTGTACCGGTGCTTGTGTCCGTGTCAGAGGCAGCGCTGCAGCCTCCAAGATGCTCTGCAGAATTCACCCTCATCCCCAGCACGGGCTGACCACGGGACCAAGGTTTGGTTTGACGCCATGCCAAGCTTGTCACACAGCAGGAAGCTGTCAGTTTAAAGATAGGGCGTTTATTAAAACACTCATGAATAGAGCAGTTTGCGTGTCTGAGTCAGGCATGGTACAGTTAGGACTCATCTGGCATCACAGGTGAGAATTCCCCATCGCAAATTCACAAGAGGCAGAATTTAATTGAGCCTTATTCAAGCCGCAGTCACAAATTAAATAACACTTAGTCCTCTGTAATTGAAGGATCTTGCAGAAGGGTGTAAATCATCTTGCAGACCCAGCAGAGCTCCTGCCCCTCTTTGCCAGGAGGGAAGCAGAAACCCGTGGAGCTTGAAACGCTTCTAAACAGAAAATCCACTCATCTGGGAGGCCTGTGAAGGGCTTTTCCAGGCAGCTACCACAGTTTCCACTAATGCCCCACAGAGCTGGAGGTGCTTGGCACTGCTCGGTGGGGGCATGGTCAGGAGACTCCCAGAAGTTACGGCGTAGCTCAAGCTTGACCTCCAGCCAGGTCCCTGCTTGAAGACATCAGCTTACGCTGCTGCTGGGTTTTCATTTCACTGCTTTTGTTGGTACTTGTTCTGCATGGAGTGATCACAACATGTCTCATCCTGGCTGCAGCTGGAGCGCAGAAATGAGCTTTTAATCCTGCTGCTGTACAGGAGTGGATATAAATAAATGCACCACCAAAAATCTTGCCAGGGTTAAACTTATCCCAGGGTAAATTGTCCTGTTTGCACTGCCATGTCCCCTAAATGGCTGACTTAATGGGACGACCCTCTCCGCCCATCAGGACGGGAAATGCCTTGGTCTCTGCTGCGCCCTGCCCTGCTCTTTCACTGCAATAAGAGCCCTCTCCCAGAGTGGTTTTTAGCCACAGAGATTTACTGCTGGGGGGAAGCTGCTGCACACACAATAAGGCGGAGGAGTGATCTTTGTGCTGCCTGCAGTGGTCAGCAGAGATTGCTGGGCCCGACCCTGGGCCCTATCGGTGGTGGGCTCAGGCAATGGTTGGCAGCTGTGCCTCTGTGGCAGAGGGAAATGACTTTAATCTCACCAGTACAGGGTGCAGTGCAGGAAGCTGTGGTCACCCAGCCCTGCTGTGCCTACAAGCCTGTGACCAAGCTGCCACCCTGGGCTGGGGTCTACATCACTCTGCCTTCTGGCTGTGTTACGGGGGTACCAAGGAGAGCCTTCGGTCCCCAGGAACAGCAGCGTCTGCCACACCGAGGAAGGGAAAGGAAACCAGAGCGACTTCTCCACAGCATCCTATGGTAGGATGCAGGCACACGCACCCCGACAACAGGATTGGCCTGGTTTTGGCTCCTGGGTAGTTGCTGAGGAGAGTCACGCTGCAGGGAGCTGACCTGCATGGCCCGACGGCTGCACGAGCCAGCAGCTGACTGCACATCACCTGCCCCCAGGTAATGGAGTTAGCTGGAAGCTGGGTATGTCACAGCATGAGTCTGCACCGACAGCGGCCTCAGGCTCTGCTGCTCAGCACTCTGTGCATTTGGGTGACTGTTGAAAACGGGATGATCACCACACTGGGTTCTTCACCTAAGAGGTTTGGGGAAGCAGCACTGGTAGCTCCTGGCAAGGTGCAGGGCCAGCATGGAATGCACGTGCTTCATTTCACCCAACACATGGCATGCAAATCAGTTAGGGCTCTCATAATTTACCTGTCCTTTATTAGAAAATAAGGATACTGGGTCCAGTTACCCCAAACTTCTGAAGAAATAAGAGATTAGGAAATAACAGTACGACTGTTTTTCTGCAAAGCCCTCCAAAACCATGTCTCCAGCATCTGGGATGGACTGAGCAAGGGTGTCCCAGGGCATCCCTCCAGTTTCCTGTCTGCTCCAGTTTATCTGCAGGTCCCCAGGGTCACCTTGCCGCATCCTGAGCCGATGCTGCTCCTCCATCCTGTCACAAGTTTTTCCCCAAACCCAGGGAGCCCAACCTCAGTCATTGCTCCTGGTGATGCTTGGGTCACACAGGGAACTGCTGAGCCATGATTTCACAGCCGTGGCCCTGCATGTCCTGGGGGCATGGGTCTGCAGCAGCTGAGGTACTCACAGTGCCTGCAGACCACAATCCCTTTGAGCCACGTGGCTTGATGCCTTAGTGTGAGTTGTGTGCTCGTGCTGGGGCTGGGAGGAGCAGTTAGTGAAGAAGTGCGTTTGTGATGAATGGAGACAGACCTTAAACACGTGCTCTGCACAAAAGAATAGAGAACAGGAAAATGAAATGTGCAGAAGCTGCTCTTTCTCCTTCCCCCAAAGGACACCCTGTCCTGGCCACCCCCATTCTACTATGAGGCCTCAGGGCACTAAGACCTGGGGATGTGCTCAGAAACCCTGACACCCACCCAGCCCTGGTGAAGGGGACTGGGAGGTGCCACCAATAACCCACATCTCCAGCGTGCCTCCGCTCCCCAGGTTCCTATTTTCATGGTGCCAATCTCTTGGGATGGATTTGCCTGGGAGCTCCTGCCTGAAGTTGGTTTTCTGTGTCCTAGATTGAGAAAAGGCAACATATGCAGTTTACATCATTAAAAATCCTCATTACTGTTCTTTGTGAGCAGCTCTGGCCCCTTGAGTGGCGGCACCAGAGACAGGAGGTGTGGATGTGCGTGCTGTGGGTGTCAGCTCTTCCTCTACTCATTCTTCTCAAAATTCACTTAAACTGGTCAAAACTACTACCCCTGAGGAATCTCATTGGAGTCTTGCTGTAGTTTAGTGTCCAGAGGAAGGTCCGGCAGCAATGGTCCCCAGCATGGCCTCTCCCATCACCCTGCTTCGCCAGAGATGCCCAAGGATAGATGCTGATCGTGCCCATGGGACAATCACAGCCCTCCAGTCCCAAGAAGCCTCCTTATGCCAGCAGCAGATGACCACAGCCTGCATGGCACCCAAAGGTTCAGGGGAAAGACAGGGACCTGGCTCACCAGCCTTCCCCAGCAGCTGTGCCCCGGGAGCAGGCAGCAGGCAGGCTTCAACCCAGAGGATGCAGCCTCAGGCCTGGATTTGCCAGAGGCCCTGAGCGTGGCTTTCCAGCATTGAAGGAGCATGGAGGAGTTTACCTCCAGCAAACAACCCTGGGGTCACTCTGAGAATGACCACAACGAGAATGGCCAGGAGGTGACCTCACCGGAAAGTAATCCACGTGTTCTATTTACGGAAGGACCCATTTTCCAGAGATGAATGCGGTGCAGTCATTTCGTGGTTTGCTACAACAAAAAAATGGACTTGCTTCTATCTTTAGAATTTGGGTCACCAGCAGCTTTCTGCCAGGAAACACCAAAACATCTCCTGAACACAGGCTTGCAGCCAGGCTTGCAGCCAGGCAGCGGTGTCCCATTGGGAAGGCTGCCCAGCGAGGCTGATACTTGGGGGGGGGGAGTCAGCAGGGGAGGAGCTGGCCACCTTCCACAGCAGCACCCAGCCGCGGTGGGGTGTCCCTCGCAGCCGGGCACGCTGCAGAGAGCCCCATTGCCACCAGCAGCCCTGCGTGACGCGAGCCCGGGAGCTCTCTGACTCACGGCGCCCTTTGACTGACACGGTCTTGTTTTCCACAGGCTCCTCGCTTGGCTTTGGGACAGAAGGAAATAGCAGCGGGGAGATGAGCCCGGTAATGTAACCCAGGGCGATTTTGGGGTGCGCGTCCCAGCGAGCAGGAACCTTGCCGGCCGGGGTGCAGGCAGCCAGGGGCTGGCACAGGACCACGCACGTCACCTCCCCGGCAGCCTCAGCTCCCCTCCAGAGCCCCACAGTGGGTGCAGGCAGCTTTCAAGGGTAAGGACAGCAGCGAAGGTTTGCCCTCTCCCCGCCTGCACTGTAGGAAAAGGGAGTGGGGAGCCTGCATGCTGTCCCATTAAGAGGCATTGGCCATGGGTCATCTCATCCTTAGTGGTATCTCGGCAATGGGTCCCCTCAAATGTGGCTGTGCCTGTGGTTTCCAGCATCAGCAATCACTTCGAAGCTCTCCCCCCAGCCTCATCCCCATATGGGTGGTGTGCTCTCCATAGTGGGCAGAGGACCTCTTTAGGGCTTCTTTAAGGTCAGGGTTAAATTCTGCCTAAACTGACCCTGGGCCAGTGGAAGATCAAGCCTGCTCCCACCCAAACTGCACAGCCAAAGCCTCATCATGGCTTCATCTTTATCCCAGGAGGTCTGAGTAAAGTGAGGAAAAGTGAACCCATCACCTCCTGCTCCTGAGTTTTCTATCCTGCAGTTTGGTTTTGTCCTAATGCGGAGAGAAAGGGCTCCCCAGAGCATCTAGGAAGGGGCCAGAAGCCTTGTGCCAGCAGCGGCTGGTGGGAGCATCTTTGGGATGGCCACGCCAGGTCACCAGCACCAACTCTGCTCTACTTTCTCTCCTCACCAGTAAGCTCTCTACAGCCTAAGGAGTTTGTGCTGGAGCAGGATCTCCAGGACAAGGATGTGTTTATCCAGCACCCGGTGTGACCCTCAGCCTTAAATAACAGCCTCGGAGGACCTGTTCCAGGCAGTGTCTCAGCCATGCTGGTGGTTGTCCTTGCACTGAGGCACTTCAAAGCTTTTTATGGTGTCTTCAGACTGCAGCGTGCAGGCCAGGAGAGAGGGCAGCTCCCACCACAGTGTCACAGCCCCCAGCTCCTTGCCTGGGGGGTTAGAGGGCAGCCAGGCAGGGACCTGCTCTCTGCAGCTGCCCTGGGGTGAGAAGGGACCTTGCTGCTGCTGCTGCAGCCCCAAGCCCTGGCTGTGCTCTCCCCGGCCCACTGGCTGCCTGCAGTTTCTCCCAGGTGCTGCCCATGGTCTGGTCCATGATGCTGGCATGGTCCCTGCCCCTCCGGGATCCCACTGTCCTTCCCTGGAGAGTCCCTTGCTCTCGGGACGCTGTTGAACAGCTCTTTATCTGCCTCTTGAAGCAAGGTTGTAAACCCAAGTGTGAAAAAGGGAGAAGAGGGACCCAGGGAGCTGAACCCCAGGAGAGCTCCCGATAAGGGAGGTCAGCTATAAATGTCCTGCCTTGGGCAGGTTCTGCTATATCGAGGGGAGGAAGGGAACACTAAAGTCTTCTCTTAATCCCCAGTCTGGTTTTGTGCTGAGACAAGGGGAACAGATCCCCGGCTATCACACTGAAGGGTGCCCACCCTCAGCTTTAATGTCAGTGCGGGTGCCCATGCATTCACACCCCTGCACGCACCGTGCCTCGTGCTCCCCAGCACCACTCCAGTGACCTGAAACATAGAATGCTGCCGAGGTTAAAATTAACTTCAGGCTATATTCAGCCAGGCCACAAACACTGCCTGGGGGCAACACCAGTGGCATGGCTGGATGAAGGCTGGGGAAGGAGCACACATGAGCAATGTGGAACCTGGGAGCATGGCTCAAGACAGCCAGGCTCTGGGAGAGAGGGGCTAAAAACATCCATGCTCCATGTTAACAGAATCCCAGCCTGGTTTGGGTTGAAGGGACCTTAAAGCTCATTCAGCTCCAACCCCTGCCATGGGCAGGGACCCCTTCCACTAGAGCAGGTTGCTCCAAGCCCCTGTGTCCAACCTGGCCTTGAGCACTGCCAGGGATGGGGCAGCCACAGCTTCTCTGGGCACCCTGTGCCAGCGCCTCAGCACCCTCACAGGGAAGAGCTTCTGCCTAAGAGCTCATCTCAGTCTCCCCTCTGGCAGGTTAAAGCCATTCCCCTTGGACTGTCCCTGCAGGCCCTTGTCCCAAGCCCCTCTCCAGGTTTGTTTTAGAAATTATTCTTGTAGATTTTCTGCGCTCCTGAGCACATTTAAAGTCTCTGATGGATCCCTTGGGCTGAGCTACATGGGAACATGAGCCACAGCCAAGGGCATGGGACCAGGGCGGGCAGCACTGCAGCACACTGCCTCTTTAGGGACATTGTGGAGAAACCTCTCACCCCACCACTGTGCATTTGGTGCCTGACACAAGGTGAGTTGCCTGATAGGCATCAGTGCCTATAGGACCCAGATGAACTGGGACAAGGGCAGAACGTTCAGGACGAGCAGAAGGGCTGAGTTCTGGTCCCATCCTGGGTCACGTTGTGGCTCTGCTGACACTGTTTGGGAGCTGCAGGACTGAGGTCACCCAAAGCCAGAGGAGAGATGGCAGCTGTGCCTTTCCCTGAGCCCTGGGCTGACCCCGTGCAGCCAGTCTGACCTCACGCAGGCTGGGATGGTGATAAACAGCGCAGAGCTCAGTGACAGAGGGCTGAAAGCCTCAGTGGCATTTAGACAATCCTCCCCCAGACGAGTGGTGCAAGGCAGCATCTCGCTATGTGTTCCTTGGCACTCTCCTGAAGGAGCATGGCACCCTCCCTGGAGCCAGGAGAGGAGGCAGGATCACGGTGACATTGGAGATAGGGCTCCAGATTGGAGAGGACGAGAGGACAAGGGAAGTTTTCCCTTTGCTCTTTGGGCATCATCCCAAGACCTTTGTCAGGTACAGGAGGTTTAAAATGCATACAATCCCTGGTCACCCCAAGCCTCTGGGTTGCACTGTTTGGATCCTGGCTGTGGATCAAGCACAGGGTGCGGTGGGATACACAGGAACACACAGCTCTGCAGCACGTGCCCTTCCTGGATCAAACCTGGGCTGGTTTGACTTGCAGGAACGCTGGCTGTGCCTGACCTGACTTCAAAGCGTGGTGCCTCCACTCCCCATGGCCTCAGGAGTGGAGCTGCTTTTGGAAGCCTTAGAGAGAGCTCTGACATAACAGGGAAGCAAAGCTCCCCCAACACATTGCTCCGGCCATCACTGGAGGAGAGAGATGTCCCCATACAGCAGTCCAGGGACACATGTCCCTGTCAGTTTGCTCCTTGGATGGTGGCCTGCCCAAGCACGGTGCTTTCCAAGGAGGTGACCTTAAAAAGAGCAATCACAGCCTGTGTTAAAGGTTCCTGCTCCCAGGCGTTTCCATTGGGTCTGAGCAGGCACCCTGGTCCTGCTGGCCAAGTGCTCTCACAGAGCCCGGACGCAGCACCCTTATATGGACCCACCACTGAAACTGCTCTCAGCCCCCTCAATGATCCACACGGAGATGAAACCTTCAAACCCACCCAAGGCACCTTATCTCCTTCTCTCGCACATGAAGCCCAGGTTTCTGATCTCCTGAAGGTCTCACTGGAAGGCAAAGGCCTTTCATGGCTTCCAGGCTGAGCTGCTCCATCAAAATCCTTAAAAAATAATTTTCTCACCTCTTTTGGAACAATAAATAACCCAAACTCCAATTTTTGCAATAATAAAGAATCCAAAAAGCCCATTTGCTTGCCTTCTTCTCAACCCCCTTCCAAACATTTGTGTGTAAGAAAATCCCAAACCCAGAAAGGCTTTGAACCTGTGATAGAGCTGAGCAGAAGAGCAAAAAGGGGCCCTAAGTCAGCATATAGCCCAAAAATAGAATAAGAGGGTTATCTGAAAAATGCACTAAATATAGACAAAAACGTTTCGGGCCCCAGCTGCAGCTCTGGCCAAGCAGGCACACAGCAAAGTGCCACTTGCAGACAGACAGGCTTTTTAAAGGTCCACATCTGTCCCAGCTGATGTGCTCAGAGGAGGTTCATGTCATACCTCGGCTGGATACAGCCCCATGTAGCTCTCGGAGCTCAGAAAGTGGGTGACCAAGATTATCATCACTGCAGAAGCATCCCACCCAAGGAAAGCCTCAGGGATGTCCCCTATGCAAGAGGTACCCATAGGGGATCTGCAGTGGCTTTCTGAAGGCAGAGGCACTGGGTGATCCTGCTGGGATGGTACCAACCAGGCTCTGCTGCTGCCACCACAGTGTGACAGCCGTTTGCACAAGCATCCTCTCCTCTGGCCACCAGATTGCTCAGATCACCCTGAACTTCAGCAATGGCTTTGCTGTTGGTTTAACCCAGGGGGAAGGGTGCAGGCAGGGGCTCCTTTCATCCGAGGCAGGTCATGCTGCTCCGTTTACAACACAGAGTGGGAAACCTTCCAGTTTCCCAGTCCTTCACAGCCCTATAAAGGCCTAACCCTGCCCTCTGCCTTGCACAGCATGGAACAAAGACATACTGCAAAAGCTTTTGGGGTGGGGGGGGCAGCAGCATCCCTGAACCCAGCAGCATCCCTTAACGCAGCAGCATCCCTCAGCCAGAGCCAGCACTGTTGCCTTCAGCCCTTTGCAGTTGAGTTGTCCCCAGTGGGTCTCCTCTTGCCCTGGTTGGGGCTTTAATACCAGACCCAGGGGGTGGCATCCCCCTGCAGCCTGCCAGACCCCTGCCGACTCCCCAGCCTCAGAAATACGCTGCTTCCCCATCTCGTCTCCCATTGAAGTGCACATAAGTTGCAGAGGAGGACGAGCATGGCCAAGGGGAATAGGGGTGAACACCAGTGGGCAGAAGGAGGGGAGGAAGGGAATTTTGCCCTTACAGCTCTGCATGTTTCTGAGATGCAGTGATTCCTGGTCTCTTGTGATTAAAAAACCCCGTCCCCTGAGCATGAGGACCAAGACAAAGGCAGAAGGAAGCTCATCAGATGTGTCTGGCAGGGCCAAGCCTCGCTGCCTTTTGGAAATGAGATAGCAAAGTCTCATTGAAAGAGGTCCAAGATTCTTTGAAGTCCTCACAGTTCATTAACTGCAGCCTGAGCCAACAGCAGATCCAAGCTGCCAAGAAGCAGCCTCACCTGCGGCAGCGGGGTCTCCTCTGGGAACAGAGTCATGTTGGAGCACGAGGCTTCATCACCTGATGCTCGGAGATGCTTTTTAGCCATGGAGTTTTAGGCAAACCCACACTTTGCCAGGCAAGCCTGACACAACCAGCTCAGCTCATGGGGCACGGGAAGAGGCGCCGCTCCCCACGGCACTGCCCTCGGGAGCTAAGGTGTTTTGGGGAGCTAAGGCCACTCCTGCTCCCAGCACTCATCGGCCCTTCCTGACCTCCCGGTTTCAGCCACTGAGGAAGCTGGTTTTGCAGACTCAGGAACACAAACACGCCTCCGAGCTCTGGGAGCAGATCTGCATCAATGTCCCGGACCTTCGTAAGGGCTTCTCTCACGAAAACTGTGTCATGGTGTGGTACAGATAAGCTCTCACAAACAGTGTCAGGCGTTCCCGTCCTCGCCTGTCCGTCACGGGACCGTGACAACCCATCATTATAGTTGAGACCAGGAAGGGGATGGAGAGGCGAGGTCACCCCGGGGCATGCAGGGCTGGTGGCTAAAGGAGAGCACCAAACACGGAGAGGGAACCCAGGCCATCCACAGGAGCTTTATTTCAATAAGCTCTTTCCCTGGTCTCATCCGAATGAGAGCAATGACACCAGGGCAGCAGCAGAGGAGCATGTTTAGGAGCACCACTGCTTTTCTGGCTGCAAATCCTCTTTGAACCAACACAAACTTAGATGAAAGGCTCCTGAGGAGCTGCTTCTCCTGCAACCCCCCCTGTGCCCAGCTGGATAAGTTGTGTTTGTGTATGTGTGTGTGTAACCTGGGCTGTTCAAAAGGCAACAATAGCTTTTTACTTCCTGCTCTTCAGGACCTCAAGGCCACCAGTGAGGTGATGCAAGAGGTGGCCGTGATTACAGAGCCACCAGCGCCAGCGCTGCTCTCCTGCCCTGGCTACACAGGGTGCTGTGCAAGAGGGGATTTAGTGACCTGGTGTGAAGGTAAAGCTGGAGGCAGAGCCAGCTGTTGGGCCTGGCCTCCCCTGCGCAGGGGGGAGGATGGGGAAAGGCAACAGAGAGGACAGAAGTTGTGTTATAAAGTATTAGATGTGCCTGGTTCAGCATTCCAGACACTGCCATTGGGATGGAGCTGGAGTATCATCATTCCACCCTTGGGGCTGGCATCAGTGGGGCAGGTTCAAGAGGTTGCCATTATAAAGGAGCACTTACAGGTATGCTCCAGTTCAGGAAGATGCTTCTCTGGTCAGTGGGACTCCACCTGATCCTGTGCTGCCCTAAGAGCAGGAAGCAAAACATGGTGTTTTCATCACCACCTCTTTCCGTCAGGGATCTGAAGAAACAAAGCTGGAGTGGAATGAAGATGAATACAACTGACACACCGAGGATGGTGGCACATCCCCTGCCCTGCCTCCCTGAGCTCCAGTGCCAGCAGACGTGAGTGAACAGGAACTCAAGCCTGGATCCCCTCTGTGCCCAGGGTGACACCGCACGGTGCCGCTCGGGCTGTGTCAGGGCCACCAGCACCATGGCCATTGAACCCAGCACCCTGCAGCAAAGCAAGAGGTGTAGTGGAGGGGGAAGCAGAGAGGGGACCTCCAGGGTCTGCCTGTCCTCCCAGCCACGTCACCCAGCACCACACTGACCTGCTGGGTGCCATGATGATGGGGGCAGTGTCCTCACCCTCCCTTGGGCTGCCATAAACCACCATGGTCACCATGGCAGATACACCAGTGGTCTCTGGAACACGGCACAGAGGCAACAGAGGTGCCAGGGTGGCATTGACACAGCTTGGAACAAGCAGGGAGGGATGTGAGCCGTGGCCCCATGGGAGCCGATGCTCTTCTTCCCCCTGCACCCTGAGTCCCTCCCCATGAGGACAGGAATAGCCATCAAGGGTGGAGGTGGGCAGAGGGTGCACCTCATTGACAGGGTCCATCCCAGGGGGATATGGGGGGAGCATGCCTGTAAGTGCTCCTCTATAATGGCAATCTCTTGAGCCTGCCCCACTGATGCCAGCCCCAAGGGTGGAATGATGATATTCTGGCTTCCTCCCAATGGCAGTGTTTGGGAGGCTGAACCAGCACCCAGAGCAGAATTGAGGGGCATGGCAGCTCTGGCTGCCAGGGTGCTCCAGCATGGCAGCAATGGGGAGAACATGGTTTTCCAGATGTTGGCCATAAACACCCCATTGCTTCCAACACAATGGCAGCATCAAAACCTTCTGCCTTGCTGAGCACCCCATGCTCTGCACCCATTGCCCAGCCGTGGGGTGAGGAGACCATGGGGCTTGGTCGGCAGCTCAGGCAACGCGTGACGGGCACGAGGGAAGGGTCCCTGGGGCAGCACTGGCCGAGTCAGGCACCACAGGACAGGCTGGGTGTGACTTCAAAGAGCCAGCTCCCACAGGACAAAGCAGCAGCGTGGTGACTCCTCTCGGGGAGCCGGTCACAAGGGTGAGCACCCAGCAACCACGCTGAGCATCCAGAGCAGAGACAGGCGCAACAGGCGAGTTATACATCAGGGAGGCTTCGAGCATGACCACGAATAGCCCCAGGTTCAGGCGGGAGGACCACAGGTCACTGGCTGAGTCACCGGGAGGTCTGAGCGCCATGGTCCTCAGCACCAGCCACCGGCTCCCCTCCCGCCCAGCTCCCCAGAGCATCCTGCCAGCACCATCCCACCTTGACCAAGCCTCTGCCCTCTCCCTGGGAAGGCTTGACTCCTCCTTTTCACCCTGACACCCCCCCATCTGTGACAGGAGGCTCCGCACTGGTGCCATGGGGACAACCCCAGGGTTGGGGTGCCCTGTGCCCCAAGGAGCCAGCCCTCAGTGCTCACCCGGCTGGCTCCAGGAGAGGAAACTGGGAGCCCTCTGCTCTCAGCACCCAACTCACCACGCTGCAGCCTCCCTGTCCCAGCCCACCCAGCAGCCCCATGCAGTGCGGCAGTGCTGCCGTGACACACGGTGGTGCAGGTACCTCCTGCCCCGGCTCGGGCAGTGGAACGGGCTGTGCTGGGCAAAACCTTCCCATGTGGCTCCCTGAGCTGGTTTGCTCATGGCCACCACCTCGCAGCGGAGCTGGAGGAGGGCAGAGATCCCTTTTATTAACCCTGTCTTTCCACTGGCATCCCATAGAAGAAAAGATGGGCAATAAAAGAGAGGGTGATACAGAGCTGCTTTCATAACTCACTTTGCCTTTCCAGCCCCTCTTTGCTCCAGCTGTTACAGACCTGCCTGGCTTTCTTTTGCTTGAAAAGGAGGAAGGAAACGGGGCTGCAGGCTGTGAATGCTCAGCCTGTGTCCTCGGTGTCCTGGATTTGACCCAACCTTTTGCTATAAGGGACTTGAAAGCCAATATTCTACTCGATCAGAACAAACCCCATGTGTTTGTTATAAAGGAGTGAATCTAGAAGGTCCACAAGTCTATTCAATTGCAAAAATACTGCCTGGAATACTGCAGACCTGGCTGTAAATTTGCTGCCACATTAAAAATACTATTAAGCCCTTTGATATATTAAAATGAAAGAGACAGGCAGAAGGCAAAGTGCTGAATGTACTTAGCAGAGCAAACACCAACTGCACTCCGCAAGGAGAGGGGAGGGAATCGATAGCAACGTTTCATTACCGTTTCATCAGCCAGGTTAATCTGCCACCAGGATGCAATCGATGTCACGTCCAAACGCATGATCCCATTGTCTGGGAAAGCATGGACGGCTTCAGGGCTTATCTAGATACGACTGGAGCAGCAACCCAAGAAATGCTGCAGTGACAGTTAATAATGAAATCTGTGAGCCCCAGAGAGCTCCTGAAAGGTCTCGGTCTGACCAAGACTGGCTCAGTCACTGCAGCGCTTCTGGCTCTGAGATCTAGGGACCTCTGGTGATGGACAAGGGGCAGGGGTTGCTGAGATTTTCCAGCAGTCTCATTGCTGTCTCCCAGCCACCTCCATCCACAGCACTCATACTCCTTTTATCCTCTTTTAAATATCTGGTTTTCCTTTGGTTTTTAATGACAACAAGTTGTGTATCTAAAGGCAGCTCCTTGCTCCTCGCTCCTCTCTCAATGCGCAGTTCTAGCCAGGATTTGTCTTAAATCTCAAAGGAAAAGGTTTGAGCTGTCCTTGGCTAAACTACTCTGAACTTCAAGCTCCTGATGGCATGTGGCAGTTGTGTTTGGACTAATCCCTCTATATCAAGTGCTTCAGTCAGTCCCAGCTCCAGGTTGCTATTATGGCAATGACATACGAACCTGATCTGTTGACCGGTGAGTAGGTGACCTGGATTCACATCAGTAACTGGCGGGCAGCTGGAGGTGGGAAAGCTTCATACAAGGGGTGTTACATTCCTAGTGTTTTCATGCAAAGAAGGGGAGACAATTCTGTTCCACAGGTGGGTTTCTCACTGCTGACCATTCTCCCACAGCCTGGACAATGTGAACATCTTAATAATGTGGTGCCTTTGCCCACTGAAATTCCTGACTAAAGAAATGCCCATCTTTTTCCCTGAGCCACGAGGTTGCTGGGGAATGCTCTGTACCCCACTGCTGTTTTAGAAGGTCCTGTTACCTTCCTGTAGGCTTCAATATTGAGGTTGAGGTGAAATGAAAGGTTTGAGAGATGCTATGCAAAATGGCCCCCTGCATAGCGAGCCCTTTGCTAGGGAAGGGACGGGATTTGTGCACTTTTCCCCTGGTTCCCCTGACCTTTTAATTCCTGGGATTTCTGTGCAAATGCAATTGTTTGAAGGCCTCTGCTTCGTGCTACTCTGGAGTTGCAGTACTACAGGCTGTATGTAGATACCTATTGCTCAAGGCCTTGGATGGCCCTGCACAAAGCAGAGGATGTGACGCTGCTCCAGACAAGCAGCCCAGGAGCAGGCAGCCAGCTGCTCTGGACTCCCTCCAGTGCATCGCTCTCTATAACAGCTCACGTGCTGTCCCCTGCCTCTGCAACAGGTCACTGCGAAGTGCCCGGCTCTCGGGCAGCTTTCCATGACAGCCCCTCTTGAGGAAGGCAGAGCTCCAGTGTCCCTGGCATAAGCCCCCATCGCACTGGTTGACGTCGCAGACATCCCATTGCAGCAGAGAGCCAGACTTTAAACACTTGCGTTCTCTTTCCCAGCACTTAACGATTTCCTTCTGGCTGGACCATTCCCAAAGCTGAAAAGAGGCAGAACAGCTACAAATAATTCATCCAAATCGTGCTGACAACAGCAAACACCCAGCCTGTGATTCACTGCTGCAGTGGGGAATTCTGCGCCCCAGCATATGGCTTCTGCTGGAAGAGGTGGACTTGGTACCAGGGGTAAAAACACTGCTCCTGCAACTACCAATGGACTCTGGAAGTGATCAGGTGAAACCAGAGGAGGAGTCTTGGTAATGCTCAGATAGATTCCTTTTCACTTCTTTCCCATCTGATTGTAGGACAGATCCCAGATGGAGACAAACGAGTTGGGTTAGACCTAACTGGGAAAAAGCTGACAAGCTTCCAGGTGCACAGCATGTTCTCCAAGTTCCCTCCTCAGCCTGTTCCCACTCCCCTTGTTGAGTGAGCAAGGCAAAGGAAGGAGGACATTTCGTTTTAACAGTTGCCTTTCCAGCCATCACACCCTGTTGGCTTCGTGTCTGAGCTCCTCACAAATGGAGAAAATCATGTTGATTTGGAAATCAGTATTGTCAGCTTGGCATTGCGAACATCCGAATGCTCCCTCCTCCCCTTTCTGCTGCTTCTTTTCTTTATCCCAGCTGGCAAACACACTTCTATGACACTGGGGGTCTCTGCACATGGGTCTGTGGCCTTGGTAAGCACAGTACGTGTCATAGATCATAACATAGGTTGTTACTACCTGTACGTAGCCCTTAGCTGCTCATCCAGTGGGTGCTGCAGAGTGTCCTCAAACCCTGTGAATGAGCAATACTGTACCAAAGCAAAGCACTGCTGAAATCCTGGGACAGAAATACTCCGAACTGTTAAACCAGTGACTCATGAACGCACCACACCTGCAGTGCTCCTCATTGTATTAAAAAGACCCAAACCACCCACTGCTCTGCAAGTTCATATTTACCCACTGGTCTTTGCTCAGAACTGCCAGGTAAGGCAGCTACAAGGATGAGAAGTGAAACCAACAGTGAATCCATAAACCTTCACGAGCGTGATACAAACCATCACGGCTACCCAGCACGGGATGCAAGGCAGGGACCTTCCCAGCAGAAGGGGGGCAGGTCCATCACGATGTTGTTATCGGGAGCTCATCACACACCCAGGTTGTGCAGCCCTGAGTAAGCTGAGTGGAATGATGGCAAAGTCAACGCCAGCTGATGAGACAGCCTGCTTTAAGCTGCTGCTGTCAAGCTGAGTGGTTTGTAACGCTCTGTTTCGACAATGTCCAAAGGCCAAACAGCGCTGTTTGTCAGAGGCTTTAGATTCATCTTGCCTAACTTCAGCTGTCCAGAGTTTCGGTGTGCAGTTCATGTAATCAGCTTGGCCCTTCTCCACCCAGGAGAGGTGTCTGAAGTAAGTCTGCAGCCCTCTGGACAAGCCCATCTCTCCTTCACGTACACGATGAGCTTCCACTAGCTGCCTGTTGGCATAAGTAGCCAGTGGGAATTACAGCTTTCCTCTGTGGGCATTTTCATTTCCTTAACATGCCTTTTAAAAGTCAAATGTAAAACGTTCAATGTGGCACCAGAAATGGTCTCTGGGGGCTGAGAAAAGCTGATTTCCTTTCTCACAAGAGGAGCTGCCTTTCACGTAAAGGAAGTTCCTGGCATATGAAGCCACACAGAGAAACCTGAAGTGGAATTTATCCACTCCTCTCTCTGAAGCCAAAGAAGAGCTGATCACACAGGCTCCATTTTTGATACAGATGGCTGCTAACCTCCATAAAAGACCACACAGCTCATGCTGTCTGTTGTCAACCAGCAGCAGGAAGACTGGAAGGTAGCTGCACTACTGCTACTGCAGCCTACCCGGAAAATCTGCTGTTTTCCAAGCTGGTAAATAAAAGGCAAGCACTTTTCTCCCAGCAATTTATAAAACCAGCATCACCCTGCAATTTACAGCAGCTTTAATGCAAGAATGCTGAAGAAAAGGAATAATGAGAACTCATGGAACCCAAACAAACTAAACGCATACGAATTGAGAGGTGGGTATTTTTTCATTGTCAGAACAAAAAGCTGGCGGGTGAGGCACTGGAATGGGTTGCCCAGGGAGGTTGTGAATGCTCCATCCCTGGTGGTGTTCAAGGCCAGGCTGGATGAAGCCTTGGGTGGCAGGGTTTAGTGGGAGGTTTCCCTGCCCATGGAAGGGGGGTGGAACTGGATGATGGCAAGGTCCTTTCCAACCCGAACTATTCTAAGATTCTATGTAGCCAATGAACTCCAACAGCAGACAACGTGGAAAAGAAGAGGCAAAACCAAATGAAGTATTTTATCAATAAAGGACCCTGGTACGTATGAGTACATTAAAGTGGACTTCATGGGAAAACCAAACCCACCAAAGGACAGCAATGACGACACCGTGACTATGGCTGTGTGAGGTCTGTGGTAGGAAAGGCAGAAGAAGAGAACATAGTGTAGCACTGAAGTGGTTGACCATAAGGAAATGAAACACGACAGCTTGTCCAAAATAAATGTTGGGTGAAAACCATCCCTTTGGGACATGGGGGTGGAGCAGAAGAGATCCCACGGGAAGAGGAAGCATCTCTGAGCTATGAACGCTGTTGCATAGGGCCCTGATGAGATCTCAGTTAGAATAATAGTTGTGCTCCTCCAAGAGCAAAAAGATGGAATTCGAGTGGAAGAGCTGCCAGGAAGGATTGTAGTGTTCCTGAGGAACCAGCATGCCTTTTGTACAGCGAAGCTAGAAAAGGAGTGGCTTGTTTACCCAGAAAAATGTCACCATTGCGTAATTCCAGCAGGGCACACAAAGAGTGCCCAAACCAGCATCTGTTTGCACGAACAAAGATGAATCATCCCTGGATTGGCTCAGTCTTAAACAGTGTTTTATGAAAGTTCTGTGATGCAACGTCACCAGGTTGTATTCATCATCCAAATTATCAGCGTGGGTGCCTCACATAAGCCGTGCAATCAATGGAGCAAAGAAGCTTCCAACAGCAGCTCTCAGTTGACTTTTGGGCTCCATCTAGATCTGCACTTTTGTGTTAGGCAACAAACACTGGAAGCTTTAGGGTAGGCAGGGAGAACAGACCCCTTCCAAGCTGCATTTGCTGTTGGACCAGAGATCACTTCATTGTCCTGCTGAAGGACTGCTGATGGTGCCACAATAGGAGATGCTCAAACTTCAGATGCTTAAACCACTCCACTTCAGTATACCAAATCCTCTGTGCGTTAGTACCAACTCATATGCATAGCAAGGAATTTTAGGAAGAAAGGATAGCACATCAAAGCCCTGATGCTGCAAAAGCTACCATGTCTGGGGTAACCACAAGGACATGGGAGATCAGGTTTATCTCTCTGCTGAAAACCCCCAAATATGGACTGAGCGAGCCCTTTTTACTGAGTTTTGTGGTTTTCTGTGTGCTGGCTTTGAGCTTCACACCACTGCTCAGCCGCACAGTACATGCTGCCAGGTGATGTGATGGCTTTCCCTAAACCCACAGCAGTCTGGGTCTCTTTAATCTCTTCCTGATTTTCACAAAGCTTGTAGGAACCCTGAGGTTTTTAGAGGGCTGCTCCTGTGTCATTTGGCCAACAGCGGGTTCAGAAGTTACTGCCAAAGGCACATGGTGTGTGTGTGCCTATTGCAACTCCTTACAGTCACAGGTTAACACCCTGAGTCAGTGTCACTCTGAAGACAGATTCCAAGACTCTAGCACCTAACCCACTCACATTTGCCTTACAGATTTGATGCTTTGAGAGGGCTGAACATGTGAACTTTGTTTATGAACCTCAATCCATTGCTGGCCTCAGGATCCCCTGTTGGAGACACATGTGAGCAAACCTCTGCTCCAGAAACAATCACTGCATTTGTCATGCATTATTCTTTTGACCTTTCTTTTCAGTTGCCTTCTGCACTCCAGTTGAACACAGAACAACTGCAGTGGCACGATTTCACGTCTGATTCCAGGCGCTCTCAGAGGCTATCTGAATTTCCCCAGGGCTTCTATTTCCCTGCGCTGCATCAGATGGTGCTGGCAAGCACATGGCACAGCTCAGACAGCAAAATCAGCATCTCAGAGCAGTGCGGCTTTAACCACACAACTGCGTTCCATTTGTTCAGCAGAGCAGCACTCTCAGGCAACCGCTGTCAGCTGGATCAGAACTGTCACTTGGAAAGCAATCAGTGCTGGGGGAAAAAAGCACATTTCACATCAGAAAGCTCACGAGAGTTCTGTTCACAGCTGCAAAGAAGAGTCAGCATTTCTAGCTCCTTTCTTACAGGTTCCTGCACAAATAAATTAACTTGGATAAATCCAGTCTGATTGATCAGAGGATGTGCCAAGCCCCATCAGTCCTGGGGCCATCAAGCCCCGTGGCCAGCTACAGCGCCCATGCCGAAAGGAAATCAGTTCTTACCCCCATAACCAGCACCTTCATAAAAGGTTGAACTTGATGATCTTAAAGGTCTTTTCCAACCTAGCTGATTCTGTGCTAGTGCTGAAAGCAGAAGAGTTGGACACTGAAGCTTCCCTTGCTGCTTCAGGACCAGATTTGCTGTCCTGTGGCAGTGATTAGAACACAATAGAGGAAAGCCCTGCTAAAGGCAGCAGCTGAACAGATGCTTCCCCACCCCAGCAAGGGCGTGAGCACAGTAGGAAACACTCCTTAGCCCATCTGAAGCCGGTTTCGAAGGACAGAGGGATTAGCGCGGTCCCAAACGCTGCTCCCGGTCCCGCTGCGCTCGCCGTAGCTCCGAGCCGTGCCGGGAAGCAGCGGCGCGGCGCGGGGGCTGCTGGGACATGTGGTCCTCCCGCCGGGCCGGCGCATTGGCGCCTCGTTCTCCGGCGCGGCCCGGGAACTACAGCCGGCGGCTGCCGGGGTGCGCCCGCGAGGATGGCGGCTCCTCTGGTGCTCGTGGTGCTGGTGGCCGTGACGGTCCGCGCCGCGCTCTACCGCTCCAGCCTCGCCGCCTTCATCTCCGAGCGGGTGGAGGTGTCGTCCCCGCTGAACGCCTGGAAGCGAGGTGAGGCCCGGCGGGTCCCCGGAGCGGCTGCAAGGGCCTAGGCCCGGGCGGGGGATGCCTGCAGCCTGTCAGGTGCGGTGAGGAGGGCGCCGGGCGGCAGTGCCGGACCCCTCCGCACCCGGGCGCGGCCAGAAGCCTTCGGGGTTGTCCGGGGAAGAGCGAGCGCTCGGCTGGTGCCGGGGAGTGGAAGGGACCTTGCGGAGGCGGGAGGACGGGGTTTATGCCGTGTGTCGGCTGTCCTGCCATGCTGGTTGTGTCAGAGGTGGGCATCCGGGGGGAGAATGAGAGACGTGGTTTTGGCAGCACTGATTGAGTCATAGGGTTATAGAATCCCAGCCTGGTTTGGGTTGAAGGGACCTTAAAGCTCATTCAGCTCCAACCTCTGCCACGGGCAGGGACCCCTTCCACTGGAGCAGCTTGCTCCAAGCCCCTGTGTCCAACCTGGCCTTGAACACTGCCAGGGATGGGGCAGCCACAGCTTCTCTGGGCACCCTGTGCCAGCGCCTCAGCACCCTCACAGGGAAGAGCTTCTGCCTAAGAGCTCATCTCAGTCTCCCCTCTGGCAGGTTAAAGCCATTCCCCTTGGCCTGTCCCTACAGGCCCTTGTCCAAAGCCCCTTTCCAGGTTTAAGCCCCTTTAGGCATTGGAAGCTGCTGTATGGTCTTCCCAGAGCCTTCAGTTGTGTCCATCACACTGTACCTGCACACGCGTGGGAGTTTTTGTAGAGCTGTTCACAGTTTCATCTTCCTCGTTCAGTTTGTGCCCCACACGTTGTTACCAACGTGATTCCCGTTCTTATCTGAAGTCTGAGGTACAGTTTAACTGGGGCTTTTTGGTGGCATCCATCTCTATAGCAGTTAAGACTGTGCGGAACCTTCATTTATTTTAAAGACATCCCCCTGGGAAAGTAATATCTAGTTATTATGCAGGAAAAACATATTTGCAGTTTTAGGGTGGAAAACAGTGGCACAGAGTAATAAAGGTCAAAAGCTTGAATGCATGTCATGACCTGAGGCCTCTGCTCCGCAGTGCACCGCTTCACACTCCATAGTGTCAAAATACAGCTCCCAAGCATCCCCTTGCAGCAGAAGATGCTTTGTAAGTCTTGTCTTAGAGCATCAAGGTAGGCATGGAGGTAGGGAGGAGCACAGGATCACCTGGAAAAGCTGGGCTGCCGTCATACAGGGAGTCTGTGGCAGAGATGGGGTCTTCTCCTCCAGCGTATTGCTGAACCCAGACCCTCCTGTTGCTTCCTGCAGTCTCCTGCCTTTTGCCTCTGAACAAATGGACTCATTTCCCGTAGCTCCTTTCAGTGCACAGCCCCCAGGGAACCTCTGTGTTCAGTGAGGTGGAGAGCCTGTGGAAAAGCCTGTGCATGCATTGCACTACAGGCTGTAATGACATGATCACAAAGGATCTGGATGAAAGCTGTGAAATGTCAGCAATTTTCAGGACCAGATAAAGCTTTTAGCTTTGCCTGGTAATCTCTATTCATTTCTGCTCTTTTGTGTCAGTTTTGGATGTTTCAAGTCTCTTTACATCTAATTAGGCAAAACAGTTCAAATTCTCTATTATGTCATGATTTGTCCTCTTAGAATTAAGTACTTTTTTCAGCATAGATACCGTGTGTCACAGCAATGGTGACTTAAAATCAGTCAGTATCATACATGTGATTTATAAATAGTGAAGTGCAAAACACTTCGGCGATAACATTTTTAGCTGAAAGAAATTACAGCTGCCCATTCAGTTCCTGAAGAGCTTTGTACAGCAGAAGGAAGGAGGCAGTCAGTCAGTTGCAGCTGGCTGTTGGCTTTGTGAGGTTTTGTGTCACCCACTGAGATGGCGATTCAGTGCGAGACTCTTTCAAGTGTGGGTGTAGTTTTACCATCATGAGATCTTGCTCTTCGCACCTTTCAGGATTCTAATGCAGGCATTTTGTATGTTTCAGTGGTTGAAGGACTAGCTCTGCTGGATTTAGGGGTCTCGCCATACTCTGGAGCTGTCTTCCATGAGGTCAGTATGCATGCTTCATTTTGAATGTGATATTCAAGTGGCACGTTTCTCAGTCTTGCTGCTCGCAGCTTGGCAAAGGCTTGTCCCAAAGACTTCAGAGAAATTGGACTCGTATAGTTGTCTGTGCAGTAGTTGTATGTGTAGTGACTAGTACAATGAGGAAACACAGTTCATCACAGAATAACTGTGCAGGTGATAGACATTGTAAGATTCCTTACTCTGTAAGGAGAGACTGAAATAGGGGAAATCTGGAATAAGGAAAATACTCTGTTCACATCCAGGTGTTTCTGTGAGCAGAAGCCAGAGCAGGGAGAGGCAGTGTCATTGTGAATCTGAACACAGTTTTACTGGCTAGCAGCATCATGAGTTTGTGTGTTTGCTGAAATACTGACATTAGCACAGGCAAGCAGTACATTTACCCCTCATCTTGAGAGCACCTTGTGCCTCCAAACACTTCAGCACCTGTGGGGTTTTGTGCCCTTAGGTCGTCTGGTTGATAGGAAGTTACATTCATACCCGTACCTCTGAAAACTTGCATCCCTTCCACAAGTTCTCCTCCTTTACACAGTGTTTTCTCTCCAGTGTTTTCCCTTGCTTATTTACACCATCACATCATTTTAAAAGTGTTTCAAAAGAAACCTGTTTGCTCACAGTGAATTTACACCATGTCAATGTAGTACTTCCAGATGAAGCTTTTCTGTCATAGGGGTAATTCAGGAACATGCTCTTCCTCCTACCCTTGAAGGGAAAAGCTGTGGGAGTGAGAGGATGGTAGGACTGTAGTCCCACTGCTTTGTGTTTTTAACATGCTTTCTTCTTTTTGCTTTATAAAAGGCTCATCTGAACAAGAGGCTCAACAGTGAAAGCAGCTTTCGAAAGTACCTGTGAACAACCTGAAAAAGGATAGATTCTTTAGGAAAAACCTACTTTCTAAAGCTGTTCTTTATATGCTTTCTACTGTAACTCTACCACTAGACTAGCAGAACTGAAAAGTTGGAAGGGAATATGATTTTCAAAGTTGATTGTGTCTTTTATAAAGCGTACTGAGAGCTTTGCAAGAGAAAAGACGAGTACATGTGCTTTGATTAATCACTTTACTCTGAAGTACCTGTGTTGTAGAAGAGGCCAAGGAAAATTACCTTTCACAGTGTTTCATAGTGCTACTCCATTGTTCTCATCACATTTCCAGCTGCTTTATCTGGACAGTATTTGACATGGGTTTCCCTTCTGCTCTTTTTTAGACCCCGCTGATTATATATCTCTTTCACTTCCTGATTGAGTATGCTGAATTGGTGTTCATGGTAAGTGCCTCTGGAAAGCTGCTCTCGAAAGGTCCCTTTCTGTGAAATGCTGAGTATGACTTTTACTCCTGCAAGTATCAGGGACCTTCAGCCTCTCTGTAGCTCAGGTTCCTGCTGAGTTCACAGTTTCATTAGAAAGGCAGCTTTGCCTGTACAAACCCACGTTCAGGCTTTTCCTTTTTCTGTACCTATTCCTTCTTTTTTGTGAGCTCTTGGTTAGGAAAGTGTCCCCAAAGAGGGGCAGGAAGCTGGCATTTGGCTTCCATTTCAGAAGTTACCTCTTCCAGGCCAGAATATTTTGTCCCCTCAGCCTAATCCCTACACTGCAGTGTTTCTCACTGAAACCTGCTGCCAAACCCCAGGCCTGCAGAGAGCACAGGTGGGTTTGTCCTCCACGTGTCTCTTTTAAACTGTTCTCTGACCTCTGCATAATTCAGAAGGACAGAAGTACAACTGGCTGCATGTGACACCAGATCCCTGCTGGGCAGGTCCTGTGCAGACCTAAGAGCCATCTGCCTTGTGCTAGGGCTGCTGACTGTACTGTTGCCTGGTAAGCCTGGGACAGCTCGAGGCAGTATCACACTGCATTAATGGACAGGTGCATTTAGGCAGCTGGGCACTGCCTCAGTGTTGCCTTGTGCTCTAATTAGACCCATGATTCTCTCTATTACCCTCACATCTTTCCATGAACAGTCTGTTTCCCCTTAATTCCCCATTCTCTCATTCTGTAAGTATTAATATCTTTGATACAGCTCGTGGCTTCAGGGTTAAGCGATGAGGTGTGAATACAGTGTCCAAATCAGCAATGCAGTGTTTTTAAAGCTTGTTTTTTCTTCTGATGAGCTGGGTCAGATCAGAGCCCTTATTCAGCATTGCAGTACTGTCCAGTATATTATTTTTCCATTCCTTGATTTTGCTCACAGTCAGTTTGTCTGTGCCTTGCTTTTTTAGATAACTGACGTGCTCACTGCTGTTGCCCTTTACTTGGCCATCCAGGAATTCAACAAAGTCGTGGTAAGCTGATTTGCCAGTGTTGTTGGTCCTCTTCTCCAAGCAAGTATAATTATCTTGTACCAAAAAAAACACATGCCAGAGGATGCAGTGCCAGTCAGTCCTTGTGGTAGTAAATCTGATCATATCTGGATGATCAATAAACATGGGGACTGAATGTGATAAACAGCTGAGGTATTGTAAGTATTGCTGTGGCAGTATTAAAGTGTGAAACAAACAGTGTCTACCATGCTGCACTTGAATGATGATCACAACACCATTTGATGTGAAAGAAGTATAAGGAGTTTGAGGAATTAGTGAGGATGCAATAGCCAGTGAAATGATAGGGCTGAGGGTCACAGCACAAGAGGAGATGTGAGATTTTCGAACGTGTGCTGAAACCCCTCCTTCAGTTGTTGTGGCAGTTTGCAGTACACAAAGGTTGATTACTGGACTGTGGATTTGGCAAGACTTGGGCTTTCCCTTTTCCCTTCCTGGAATGTTTTACCTTTAGCAGGGTTTGTGTTTGCACACAGCATGAGTTAATACGTAGACTGGAAATTTGTAAAGGAAGGAACAAAACCTTCCAAGGGTGCTGAGGTGACATAAGTCATTCTAATGAGCAAGATGAAGGTCTGACCCCAAGTATGACTTGTTCCACTCAAATTGTAAGTACACCGACTTGGAGGTCAGTGATTCCTCCCAGCTCTCTCTCATAAGTAGCTCGTAGAACGTTTTGTGTAAGCAATGCTGTGCTGCCCCAGAGGGGCAGTGGTTCAGTATCAACATGAACAGGGAGGCTGCATCTTCTACAGCATCTGTGGGGTCTTCCATCTAGCTGTGTGCTTGTTCCTTGTCCTCTGACTTTGAGGTTGAAGAAATAACTTGTGATAGAACTGCAGACACATAAAATTCCTGTGTTTGAGGTACTTTGCTCTTTGAGACTTTATTACAGCATCTCTCCCCTCCTGACTTAGCATGGCATAGCTCAGTAGGTTCAAAATTCTCTTTTGTCTCCATAGAGAGGCCCATACGAGACAGATTAAAGGGAGAGACCCTTTAAGAAAGTTCAAATAAGTAGAGGTTATCTGTTTCCTCTTGACTTCCACTTCAGTTGTGGAAGAGAGGGGTTGTTTTTTGTTCTGTGTGTGCAACACCTCACATAACGTGAGTTTTGGCTCGTGCCTGAGGACCATGTATGTTCTATAGTAATGGAAATCCCAAGTAATAAGAAATAATGACTTTCCTCATCTGACAGTCTTTGGTCATTCTCCTTTGTTCAGTTCAAAAAGCAAAAGCTCCTGATAGAACTGGATAAATATGCACCGGATGTGGCTGAACTCATCCAGACACCCATGGAAATGCACTACATCCCTCTCAAGGTAGCACTATTGTAAGTATTGCAGTAGGCTGCTTTGGTTCATCAGCTCCTCTTGGGCTTTATTTGATTTTGGGCTCCAGTATTTGTTGAAGATTTTTTCCCCCCAGAAAGTCTGAATTTCCTGTTACAGGTAAAATTCCCCTCGGCCCTGAATACTTCGCAGCATCTCCTTTCCTCCATTGTGATCCCTGTGGCTGCTGCCCAAGGCCACAATCCAAAGATCTGGGGTTTGCTTCAGACTGGAAACCTGTTAATTTGATGATGATAAGATCCCATCAATTATAAATAGACAGAAAGAAATGGCAAAGTGCATCTGTTCTTCCTTTGAACATCTCTTATTAGATGCTGTCTCCTTTGAATGTAACTCAAGCTCTTCTCTTTTTCAGCTATCTCTTAAACCCCTACACTGTGATGTCTTGTGTGGCAAAGTCCACCTGCGCCATCAACAATACTGTCATCGCATTCTTCATTTTAGCCACAATAAAAGGTAACACAGTGAAGAAAAAATGGTTCTTTATAATTTTCTATGGAGGTTACAAAAGCAGCAGAAATTAAATCAAGGTAGAACTTCACAGATCCGCTTGCTACAAAGACCTCAGTGAAACGCTGCAGAAATGAGACTGGAGCAAGGTCCAAATTCTGCCTGAAATCATGAGATCAAGAGAATTTAGATTCGAGTTTCAACTTACTTTCACCTCAGTGTACCTAGGAGTTTCATCTCTAAAACTGACTCCTTTTCCTGGATGACTTCAAGTAGTTTTCTGTTTACGAAGAAATGCGTGTCTGTGTGTAGGAGGACGTAATGCTCTGATGCTCTTTCTTTTGTATGTGAATATGCACTTAAAGTGTTGTATACAATTTAATTTCAAAGTGTATCTTTGAACTTCTGTTCAAAAGCAAGCAGTTGCCTGCAGCTGTTACTTGGCTTTCACTCACAGTTGTAAACTGGGTTCAAAATGAGCTAATTGAGCTTTGAGGAAGCAGAAACAGTAACCGAAGACCCACACCAGCCCAGCTGAATAGATTTTGACAGAATAGCTGTTCCATTCATTTTGTATGTAATGGCAGGCTTCTATTTCGTATCTCACTCCCCAGCTTAGAGTCTTTTAGCATGTGTGATTTGTATGAGTCACATAAGACTTAGGAGTTCTCTGCTGGATCAGACTAAAAATCAATCTGATTTCCTGTCTCCAGCAGTGCCCAGACCCAGACATTGCAGAGAAAGCTGATACAGATCTAGTGCTTCCAAAAGGAAATTTTCCTCCACTTATTGTCAGATTGAGGCAGGAGGGGCTTTGATTTAAAAGCATTTGCAAAAGCAAATGATTGTGGTCTGTAAACAGACCGCAGTCAGTTAAACTGATTTGAAACTGTTCACTGGTAGCATAAGATGAATAGTTCAGTCATAGACAAATCTGTGCTGTTCTCCCTGGCTAGTAGGGGGCAGCCTCTAGGTTTTAAAGTGGGCAAAGAGGATATCAGATTATGATTATGATTTTTGGGTACCAGTTTTGTAGATGGGTGCAGAACGGAACACTTGACAAATAGAGGACAGGGACATTTCTGTATAGGAGAAGGCAATTGAAGACTGGGCTTGTATTTTTATTGTTTAGCCTGGGACCTTTTGGACTCTCTTTCTGGTGTGGTAATCAGACAGTGTGAGTACTTGGCACTTAGCTCAACCTGAGATACCTCAAATAAAGCTTCCTCAATCTAGGCATTCGTATTTTTAAGACCACTTGGAAAAGCTGTGTTAATCCTTTCTATGCCTCAGCTTTGGTATCTGTAAAGTAGGGCTAATGCTACTCCATTCCTTCAGCTGCAGACTTCTGCTTGCTGTCTTCACAGAGCTTTGCTGAGGGACCTGACACATTTTGGTGACGAGGTTCTCACCCAGTATGTGTATAACAGCTGCTTCATGCGGATGTGACTCGAGTGAATGCTTTCCCATGCATAAACAGCAGCCAGCATGGTCTGTATATAGACTGAATTACACAAATCTTTCTGCATGTGAATGAGAGGAGATAGAAACCAGTCAGTGGTTCTTTCTTATGGGATAATCACCTTGGTATGAGTCATTCTCTGTTCAAAATTAGTAGTTAAGAAAATGACACTCTTCAGGACACATTCTGCTAAACCTTTAAGTGGTGGTCTGATAACTGTAAAGCCCCTGCAGAGGGTTATGCATTTCTTTCCCTGTGGAGTTCCTGTCTTTAAGGCTGTTTGTATTAAATGTTCCTTATAACTGAACATCTTTTCTTTCTTTGCAGGTAGTGCCTTCCTCAGTACTCTGTTCCTGGCCTTAGCAACATACCAGTCACTCTACCCTCTCACACTGTTTGCTCCAGCACTCCTTTACCTTCTACAGGTAGATAATTTCTAACTGTTGTTACCCAGCTGATCTGAGTTCTTGCCATAGAAGGCGGCAGCACAGTATCGCAGCCATCTAAGATAAGATATAAGTGCAGCTGTGAGGAGATGGGTGTAATTCTTACATTGAGTGCATGAGAAATGACCAGCTTAGCTACTGTATTTTCAGGCACGGTTTTGGAAGTCCGTGCAGTGTGTGTGGCTGAATTGGCCAGAGTGAAGAACATCAGGCAAGCTGTGCTTGAGAGCTGGTCCTTCCAGTGCCACAGTGCCACTGTTTGGTGCTTTCTTTCATGGATTTAAAATGATGTTCTGAACACTCAGGCTTTCTTGTGGCTTTCCACCTGATGAGGGCTATCTGCCTGCTTGTATTTCATTTCCAGCGTCAGTTCATACCAGTCAAACTGAAAAGCAAAAGCTTCCAGCTCTACACCATGCAGTATGGGGCCCTGTACCTGTGCAACCTGGGGGTGATCATCTGCCTCTCCTTCTTCCTCCTCAACTCCTGGGATTTTATCCCATCTGTTTACGGGTTTATGTAAGTATTCAGATCCTTACTGGCTTTTCTGTCCAGCCCCTGCTGTGCTGTTTCTCATACATCACACACAGATGCCCCACTCCCTGTGCTAAGAAAGAAAGTGTGTGATCTGTGAGTTTACTGTCAGTGCAAGAAAAGAGAGTGTGGAGGAGAGCAGCGTTAGCCAGCTTCTGTTAGTTAACAGCAAGAATTAGAGAAGGCAGGAGATGCTTTCCACTGAGTTGGTCAGAAATGGATTTGATTGTTGAGCTACCATGGCTGTGAAATTTTTGTCTCTGAAGAAATGTCTGCTTGGGAATGGTTTGAATCCTGCTGGAGCATAGGGAAGTCCCTTTTCTCTCCAGGTTTTCACCCCTTTGGCATCCCTTCCAGGGATTTAAAATACAGGTCCTCCATGCACCACATAAGGATTAATTAATGTAACAGAAGGATTAATTAATGTAAGTGATAAGGTCAGTGAAAAACAACCATTTAAAAATGTTACCTTGACTTTTCTTTTCAAATTTCAGCCTTTCTGTTCCAGATCTGACACCCAATATTGGCCTTTTCTGGTACTTCTTTGCAGAGATGTTTGAACACTTTAGTCTTTTCTTCGTATGCGTGTTTCAAATCAATGTGTTCTTCTACACCATTCCCTTGGCGATAAAGCTAAAGTAAGTATGCTTCTCTGCTAGTTTTGTTCTGTTCTCAGTTGTCTGGTGGAGGTTTATAAGTCTGGTTTCAGATGTCTGGATCTACACCTGAAGAAGATTTTTAATAGGTCCTGTCCTCCTCATTTCCCAGTTTCAATCTGTTCCTCTGAAATCCTTGTCCTGCTTCTCTGCAGAGCTGCTCAGTCTATCCCATCCAGCATTCAGAGGCTCGTTTAAAGAGAACAAGGGACAAGAGCCTCTTCAAGCCTATCCACAGTGCATTTGTGCCCCTTAGGATATTTATTTCCCATTTCCAGACTCTACTGCATCCTCTTATCCTTTGTGTCTGTTTCCTTCTAGGGAGCACCCTGTGTTCTTCATGTTTGTCCAGATCGCAATCATTTCCATCTTCAAGTCCTATCCCACTGTGGGAGATGTTGCACTGTACATGGCCTTCCTTCCCGTCTGGAACCACCTTTACAGATGTAAGTTCTTTGTCTTTGATTTTTTCTTTAGCTGGGATGAGAAAGGGCCTGTCCAATAATCATCGCCACTAAACCAAAGCAGGCCCATGTCTGCGAGCTCTTGTGGCCTCCTTGGGCTGTCTGAAAGGAGGTTTCTTTTAAATGGTGATGTAGTCTCCAACATGTCTTTAGGGTCAGGGTTGAAATTGGTTTAGGAGGGAATTTTCACTTGTACCTTTACCTTCCAGGTTGTTCTGAAGATCAGCTCTTTTGTAAGAACCTTTTAGAGTCCTGCACAAGGGATGTGGCTTATTTAAAGTACATCCATGGTTCAGAGCTTCACTGCCATTGAAGGCTGTGTAATCTGAACACTGCTCCTGCAACTGGGGAGTCCCCAGCAGTGAAACCCTGCACCTTGCAGTAGTTCTTTGTTTTGCATCTGCTTGTTTGCTTAGGGGGACAGGAACTGAATTACTCTGAGCAATTGTCTGGTTTTTCTTTAATGCTTCATAAAGAATCTCTTTAGCTCTGTAAGTCACCAGAGAGCTTCCTAATGATTTTCAGCCTCACTCTAGAACCCACTACATTGGGGGGGATTTGGAAACTCTGTGTTTTTCCTCAGTGTTCTTAAGTAACTGCTTTTGACCTGCCAAAGGACAGCAGAAACAGTTCACAGATGCCAAAATCTCTTCTGGCCTGGCAGTTACTGGCTCTTTTAGACAAAGTTGTGCTTGTTTTCTCTCCATCTGACACATACTCACACAGACTGATGGATTCTCTTCATGCTCAGTTGCACCTCCCGAGGTTGTGTGTCAGTGCATTTGGCCTGGATGAGTTTCCTCCTTTTATGGTGCTTTCATTTCCTTACTACCTCCCAGGAAAGTCTCTTTTCCTATGGCTCACAGGGTTGGGTTTTTCCCTTGATGAGGCTAGGGAATGGCATGCTCTCCTCTCTGAATTGTGATGCTGGTGAAACGCCCTTCTCAAAACTGTTACTGTAGTGTAGGCACTAAAAAGCCAAAGTCTTCTGAGGAGGAGCGTTTGAAAGCAGGACCTGGAAGGACAATGCCACCACTGACTTCACACTCAAGCAAAGGCACAAATATTTATTTCAAAGGGAAGTATAGTGGGTTTCTTATAAAACACTAGCCAGGGGCAGGACATTATTAAAGCAGACTATGAGAGATGAGTGGAGAGAAGTGTGTGCTGGCAAGTGCCCCTGCCCCATTGCACATCGCCTAAATCCCATTGCTGGTTGTGTGAGCATGGCTGCTCAGCAATGCATCATTTTAACAGCTTGGTTTTGTTTTGCAGTCCTCCGGAACACCTTCATCCTGTCCTGTGTGCTCATTGTCTGCTCCCTCCTGTTCCCTGTTCTGTGGCATCTATGGATTTATGCAGGAAGTGCCAACTCCAATTTTTATTACGCCATCACGCTGACTTTCAACGTAGGGCAGGTCAGTAGAGCGAGGAGGTAAAACAAGGCTGCACTTTGGGTAGGTCACTGCATCGGGTGCCTGTCAGCAACAGGGAATTCTGCAGGATGTGCCTGGCTCTTTGCATCCTGTGTAGTTTGTGCGTGGCAGCTTCTTGCCTCTCCTTGCTCCTGCTGAAATCTCACCTCACGTTCTGGCACACTAATGGGAAGGAGTTCTTGCAGTATTTGAGCTATAGCCTAACAATCCAATTTATGGAGCTGCTGTCTCCTTAGTGGACATGCCTGTGACAACATGGTGGTAGTGCAACAAATAGGTTAGTTAAAGTCTTCCTTGGCTTAACAGTGCAAGGCAGTGGACAAGGAGTGTTCATAGATTCAATGTCTCCTCTCACAAAGTGTGCTGAACAGCCCAAGAACGTCTTAAACCCCATCAGGGTCCATCACAAATGCATTCCCTTTTTACCCCTGGTTCTGGAGCATCACTGATGTGTCTGAACATCTTGCTTCTGCAGATCCTGCTCGTCTCCGACTATTTCTATGCCTTCCTCCGGCGGGAATACTACCTCACTCATGGACTCCATTTGACGAGGCCAGATGGGACAGAAGCCATGCTTGTTTTGAAGTAAGGATTGTGCCCACCATTCCCAGGACATGGACCACTCTAAGGAACATGCAAAGCTTGGGATGTGTGGGGTGGGTGGGGAAGGTTCCCTGAATGAGGTCTAACTTTGGGAATGATGCCTGCTGAGAGAAAGGGCTGAGGTTCTTCTGGGAATACCCTCCTGAGCTATGGGCTCAGTGCAGAGACTAAGAGCTACAAGTAGGAGCTGCAGTGCCTCCATTGGAGCATCTCCCTTCTTCCCTAAGCTGTGCTTTTCACGACGACCTCAGCCATCACCTCGGGGCAGTCCAGCAGGAACTGGAGAAAGCATCTGAGCTCAAACCAGGGCTGCATCTCTGGTCCGGAAAGAGCTCAGACCATAAACTGTTCACTTCACTGTCACTGCTTCTGGAGATGTTTGCTTCTCCAGGAAATTTCCCCTTCACTGCTTTGACCACTAACGCTCCTGCTTGGCACAAGGCAATCTCTGGGTACCTGGTTCCTAAGCTCTGGCTGCAGGAGCCATTTGTTGGTTCTACTGCAGTGGGATCTGGAAGAATGATGTGTGCTCAGGTGCAGTGGGTGAAACAAATGGGTGACCAAGGCTGACTGAGCTGTCAGAAGGAGGATGGCTGGAGCTGCGGCCACAGGTAATAATCTTGGTGCTCAGACCCTGCTAAGAACTGGAACTGGGGTGGAAGGCAGGGTGGGCACGAGGTAACTGCTGTATCCTGTTGGAGCAACAGCCACCTTCATCTCAGGAGCTGCAGACAGGAGCATTACAGGGTCCCAAAGAAGGCACTACTGCGCAGACAGAATCCTGCTGCTCCTCCTCTCTGTAAGGTAGATAGCCTGGCGGTGCAGGGCTCACACTGCACCTTTGTGATTGCCTGGATGTGGAGAGCACAAACTGCCTGCCCCAGCTAAGGACCAGGAGCTGCCAGCATTTCCCGAGGTCCCCAGACCAAATCCAGGAGCCTCAGCCACTGCTGTTGTGCAGTAGTTGGGCTCCAGGTTTTCCACAGCCACTTAATACTACGGGATACACACTACCCTGTGTTACCCTCTTGCAAGCAGAGCAGTGGTGTCTGCTGGCTGTGCGTGAAGGCCTCCACTGAAGCACCCCTTGGTTTCCCCATGGCTCCCATCTGTCTGCACTCAGGCCTCCTGCTCCTGCTGCCCCCATGAATGTGAACCTCAGGCACGTCCCTGCTCTGCTCATTGCGTGGTGGCACTGAGAAGCAGTAACTGCAGGGTGAAAGCCTCTTGCTGGCATAGGGGCAGCAGGCAGGCAGCTTCCTACTGACCCTAAGGGCTGGCAATGTGACAATATCAAACCATGGCTGGTACAGAGCACCTGAGAGATGGAACTGTCCCTTATGTGAACACATCTCCTTTCTTTCTGGACAGTGAAAACTTCTGCCTTACTGCACTGCTACTGGCGCTTTGGGGGGTGTTAATCCAAGGCCAGCTCAGCCCCTGCGCTTGGCCCCTCTGGCTGTGTAAGAGGAGCATAATAAACTGCAGTTTTAGACACCTCCTGTGCTCAGTGTTTGGGGGGGGAGATGGGGCTCTAGGAGATGGGGAGAGGCACATGGAGAGGTCATGAGGGGGTCTGGAAGCAAACACAGGGGTGGGAAGGGCAAACAAGTGGCCTTGGGGCTGAAGGGTGTCAGGAGCTGCTGCCTCCTCCAGCCCAGGATGTTCCTGCCCCACTGCTGGAGCTCCTCAGGGGAACACAGCCTCAATCTGCCCGGCCCCCTGCCCACATCCCAGCTCTCTTGCCCCCCGAGCACCACACACACACCAGCAGGTCCAGCTTAAAGTCTGCCTGTGAACAACACTCACAGACACCCAGTCTGGGGGTGACACAGCCACTCATCCCCCCAGGAGCATCCCACCTGCTCCAGGAGCTGCCACCACAGGCTGCGTACCTGCATCCCAGTCTGATCCAGTGCTGGCTCCAAACCCACGCCGGCCTCTGCAGCAGTGATCTGAGGTGATCAGGTTGATCAAGCAGGACTTCACTTTCCCTTCTCCCCCTACACAACAGCTGGAGCAGGGCCTAAAGCCAGCCTGGGCACTGGAGGATGGAGGCAGCTGCACTGTCTCCACTGCTGGTACCATTCCCATAGGATCAGAAACCACCTCAAGACCTGCACTGCCACAGTGCAGCGCTTGTCCTATAGAAATAAATGGGGGCTGTTTGTAACTATTAAAACAGTCTTAAGCACACAAAGTCCACACGCTGCGAATCCTTAAAAGAATAATAAAATCACTGTTTATAAATCTAATCTCAGTCCACAGAGGCTCAGATTAACATGTTAGAGAAAAAGAAATGCAAAACTTAAGTATGAATTTCTGCTTAAACGTAAGCAAAAGATATTTCCCAAGTATAAAGTGCACCTTTTACAACAGATTCAAAACAAACCCAAGCAACAGTAACAAAATTACATTGTGCTGAACAATACTTGATTTTATGCAGATAAGGGAGACAAATGCCTTTATGATGTTCGTTCTTGAAGCATAATAAGTTCTTTACAAGCCTTTACAGAGGTCCTGCCGCCTTCCAGTAGCTACCTGGTACACCTGCAGATGTGAAATACTGTTGAGGATGAACAGCAGAGGCTGCATGGCACCCATCACCTTTAGACATTAGCTCAGGTACAGCAGAGCACAAACCAACGTCTGGTTATTGAAACAAACAAAACCCGAGTTGAGCACATGGATGCTCATCCTCCCTCTGCCCAACGGCTACCAGTTCCCGTGATAAGAAGGGCAAAGGCAATGCAATGATCTGAAGGGAGCTCAGAGGTTCTCTCACGGGGACTTCCCTTTGTGTTAGTTTGCAGAAACTAACCCTGCAGAACAGAGCGCTGATCGCTGCCTTCCCCACACCCCAAAAGCCAAAGCTTGTTCCAGTTCCTGAGCGTTGCTGAACCTTTTCATTTGCCATTTCAGGTTTGAGGGTGGGCTTTTTCGAGCTTCTAGCTTTTTCTTTACTGAAAGCAGCCTCCCTCTTCGACCTGAGTAAAAGGTGAGAGGGAAAAGGTCTTCGTCGCTCACTTTTCCAACTGGACGGACACTTGGCAATACTCACAGGAGAACTGCCAGTAAGGTCAAAATGGAAAAACCCTTATAGTTCTACAAGGGAGAGAAAAATGACACAGGAACAGCAATCAGAGAGGCAGGGGACAAAGGAAGGGACGCAAGAATGGAAGAATACCTGAAGAGCCTGCCGAGCATAATGCAGAACTGGAGCAAGGACGAGCAGCACCAGTGCAGCATCCTGCTGGGATGCACTGACCGCGTCCAGGACACATGGCTGGCTGCCCTGACAAGCATCCAGGTAGCTCTGCTCTCCTGCAGGCACTCAAACAATGGACGGTTTGAGCAGCTTCTGCAGTTCAGTGAGAAAAATATAACATTCAATGTATCAAAAATACCCTATAAAAGAACAAAAGGCTGCATGTCACTGCAATGCATTGTTACTTCCATAGGAACTGTGTCACACTTAGAGCAAGACGCCTGCATCTTCATCAGCTTTTGGAATACCAGAAAAGTAATCTTTGGTTATTAAAAAGATTCTCTTCTTCCTTCCTTTTATGTTCTTCTTTATGAAGAAATTGGTTTTACTATTCGTGAAGATGCCATTTAAGGTTACGTCAATGTTCTGCCACGGCACCGGGGTTTCAGACCATATTTACTCCTCTCTTCTTCAGGTATTGCAGAACAAAACCCAAACAACCCAAAAAAACCCACCCCTGAGCTGGGAGCTTTTCTGCCTGTTCATGCAGTATCACAATCATCTTAAGGAGCGATGGGGACTGGCAGGAACAGTAACGTGCAGTCAGCACTTCTTGTACTAACAATGAATTGCAGTGTTTGAAGTTACTCTCGCTACACAGTGCTAATACATTCAAAAATAAACGAGGATTGAGTCTGCTGTAATAGGTAGTTGGTTTTTTAAAAGTTCATTTGGAATATGCACTTTAAATACCCATGTTAAAACACACTGTATGGTAAAATGCATTTCTGCATTGTGCAACCGATTCTTACAGTCCATCCAACCGGCTTTGAAAAGAGCTGCTGATCACGTTTACTCATCTTCTGAAGAGGCAGACTGAATAGTGCTAAAAGGACAAGGGTTACTTATCAAAAGGAAGCTTCTGTTCACAGCTGGGTTCTGGAGTTGGCCTGTGTCCATCATCCCTTGCATTATTCCAGCTTTCTTTCATTTGGAATTAGATGAGGGGCAACCACATCACTATCCTGTTATTGAAAGTCAGAAAACATTAATGATAGCACATCCACTTTTGCCTTCTATCCTAAAGCAGGGGAAAGGAAGCTCAGCATCAGACTTACTAATAAACAAGTAAATAAAATCCCTGGTCCTAGAAGCATTGTAAATCAACCAACACTGAAGGCTGCATCCTGAAGATGCAGTGGTACCATTCAGTGGTGGGGAATAACATTTGGTGGGGAGAAAACAACCAAACCCTATGAGAGAATCCTTCACCATTAACAGATCTCTTCTTCCTGCATTGTTAGTAGCAAATCTAGGAGCGCTGGCAAGCTGGCAGTTTGGGCATTGGTACATGAATCAGAGACATTACTATACATGTTTTCTCTGAATTTGCCACAGTTCCTCATTTAAAAGTGCTGCCACCCATCAGTCCCAGGTGCATACACATATATATGTGTGTGTGTATATATATATATATATATACACATATATATATATATAAAAGAAGCACTCAGGCAAACACAGACAAGAGAATATGCTTTCTAAGCTTAGAAATAAGCTGGTGAGATGCGTGTTGTGATAACCTGCAACATGCCAAGGCCTTCAGGATGGATATGCCTGAAGTAGAACACGCTTACAGGACACAACTGTACTCTACAAGCCACAAGCAGAGAATGCCTGTTGCTCGATGCATTTGCAAAAAGCCCTTCTGAATTTAACTGCTCTCAAAAGACTGATGCCAAAAGTATGTCATAAGATAACTCACACATGTAGTGGAGTGGCTCCAGGAGCATTTTCTACTGAAGAAAAGCTTACCTGATGTAACTGTAAGTGCTTCCCTACAGGGATGGTTATACTGGAACTATCAGTGAATGGTAATTGTTTTTAGATGAAGGTGTCCACCTTCTTGTAATGAAGGGGGATGTAATGGGGATGCTGTATCACACATCACCAGTTTACAGCCACTACTGGTACAGCCTTCTCCACCTCCTTTGGCAGGAGGAATGCAAAGCAAGATGCGTGGACTCAGGATGCATGGACACCCTGAGTGTGTGCTTTAGAGTCTCCATTTCACTTGCCAGGGCAGCTCTGAGGCTCTTTCCCAACACAAAATGAAACAAACCTTAAGATGAGCTGTAACAGACCCTCTTCCTCCCTCACAGCTGGAAACTTGTATGTTGGGAGTTGACAGAAAAGGGCAATGCAGAGAACAGCTGAGGCCTTGCAGTCAACTCGGACTACAGACTAGCTGCCCAGAGAGCAGAAGTTTGCAATCTTGTTCCCACAGGTATTTTCCACTCAGAGCAAAGAGACTGACCATGAATCTGCTGGAGGAGCAGTGAGTTAAATCAATGCAAATCTATCACTATTTCAGTGAAACCGAAGCACATCCCTGACACGAGCCACAATAAAACCAGAAGCTAGGTTAGTGAGGAGTGGCTCTGCCACAAAGACAAAGCCAACAGACAATAAGCTTTAAGAACAATAAAAATAACAAGTGAATTTGTTACCGGTGGTTTGGTGAAATTCTTCTTCATGCACCACTGAATAAAATACTGTTTTGCAGCTGAAATAATAACTGGATCCTGACTTCTACAATAAACCCGGATAACCTGCTCAGCAAACGTCTTGGGTAACAGCTTTGAAACCTTTGGAATGAAAGAAAAAAAAACACTTTAACATTTCTTGGAATTTAGAGACCACTGAACTTCAATGTTTCCATCTGAAAACAAACTGAAAGCAGCAGAAGACATCCCACTACAATCCACGAGCTTTATCCAAATCTATTTGTCCCGGATTCCCAGTGTATCCAAGTTAAACACTGTTCATATGCAAAGGCTGTCAGGATTCCAGATTATCTTAGCACAACGCACACCAAAGACGTGATGGCAGCAAGTACAGCCCTTGGTGGTAGCTCTTGCAGGGGTTGTGGGGAGGTTGTGGAATCCTCACAAGCTGCAAAGATGTCCTTTAGAAGCCAGTTGAGATAAATTAAAAGACTACCTGCTCTTTACTGATCTTGACTGCCTTGGAAGGATCAGCCTTGCAATAGAAGAGAACGTTATCAATGGGATTCTGTTCTTTCATTCCATAATCCATATTGATAACCTTGCATGTAAAACAAAGAAAATGGCACTTGTTAATGTTTGTCTTTAGCTTTCTCACAATACCTATGAAAGGATATACGATATACTTCTGTAAATGACACTAATGAAACAGGACAATAATAATGCATTGAAACATAACTCCAGTTTTCACTATGGCACACAAGGCCTCTGTCACTGAGAAGTTTTGACTCTGAACCTGCTCCAAGAGATACTTACATCAACTACAAAATCTTCAGCCTTCAGTTCCACATCTGGAGGATCCTTTTCTGGCTTGGATTTAGCAATGCTTTCTGCCAGGCTATTGTTCTGAAAAATGAAGACAGTAACGCAGGTTACATTTATGCACTATCAGGTCTAGACCAAGGCAACAAAGAGCATGACAGAACGTGTCACTAGACTAAAGCTTTCATTTCTTCCTAGCCTGACAGACTCTTCTCGCAGCAACCTGATTGCTTGAACCCTTTCATACCTTAGCCACAAATGTTCTAGCCACAAAAGCTTCAAATGCAGCACAGAGCACCCAGGTCCAGAAGGGAAGGAATTTTTTATGTCCATTGCAAAGACATTATTTGTCCATTGCAAAGAAAGGGAGACTGCTCTGAAGAGCAGGGTATCACACACATTGCCAAGCTGAGGTACGTGTGTGATCTGTTGTGACTCAAGAAGCCAAGAAAAGGTTTAGACTGAGAGCAAACCTAGAGGAAAGAACTGCCAGGAGGCAAGAGGCAGGAGGCAGCTTGTTTGTAAGCTGTTCTATTTCTACTCTGAATCAGAATGTGTCATAGAATCATAGAATCACAGAATAGTTTGGGTTGAAAAGGACCTTAAGATCATCTAGTTCCAACCCCCCTGCCATGGGCAGGGACACCTCACACTAAACCGTATCACCCAAGGCCTCGTCCAACCTGGTCTTGAACACTGCCAGGGACAGAGCATTCACAACCTCCATGTCATGCTAACTTTCTCCTTTTTCTTTGCTACTGTTTGGTTGTCCTTTCCTGAAAGTTACCTCTTCCAGTATGCATTAACAGGAAACCCAGCTCTGAACTTAAGAATTCTGTACCTGGGATGTTCCCCTGGCTCTGGCCAGGCTTGAGGACCACAAAACCAGACAGGGCTGTGAGCAACCTCACCTAGTGGAAGATGTCCCTGCTCACTGCAGGGGGTTGGATTAGGTGGCCTTTAAGGGTCCATTGCAACTCAAACTGTTCTGATTCTAAACATAATGGCATTATGGTCTCTTAAGAAGCAGGACAGACACTACGTCCTATTGGAGGAAGTTGAGCCTCCAATACTACTGAAACAGGCAACTATCCTGAACAGGCTTGCTATCCTGATCCCCTCCTTCACATAAGGGCAGAAACTTGACTATCAATGTACAACCATTTCATGTTTCCCTTCCTCTTATTTCCTCCTACTTTTTTAAATACAGAATCTCTTAACACTACTGCTTAGCTGAAAGAACACAAGCAAACCTCTTCGAACAAAAGGAGGAGCAGAGCAGTAAGACATCGGGTGGTCATTCTCTAACCTTATTCTTTGAGAAAGAAAACCCCAAACCAAACCCACACAGAGATGAGATAAAAAGGTGGTCAGCGACTTCGAGAACATTTTTACAGAGACAGAATCCAGGCTCTTTCAGCAATGGACATTACCTGTACAACTTCACTCCTTGTTTCAGGCTGAGTCTCTCCTAAGAACTTGTATAATTCACGTCGTTCTATTTTACGCAGGATCTCTTGGGCCTCCTTCAGCTCTGGAGAGCTTGAGTGCAGAATTTCCAGGTAGATGTTATCTGCCAAAGTTGCATTGATTGTTAAGTGTGCCACAGCAAAACGTGTGTACAGGGACAAAGGTTAAAGCAACAAGAAACACTGCTGGTTCCGGAAACACACTCGCTTTCAGAGAGTGACTGAACACGGAGTCTGACAACTGACGAGTCACAGCATCACCAGAGTCATAATAGCTGGCAATAAAACCAGCTCAATTCTCCCCCCTGCAATGAGTTTTATCACTGAACCTGCTTCCAGTTTTTATTTAGCCAGTCTTGTTCAGTAGAATATTCTGAGCCCCAGCACTACCTGGCTTCTGGACAGGGTGCTCTATCTTGTAAAAGAATAAAGTACTTCCATTAAACCTTCCGGATTTCTCAGACTTCAGCTGCTAGCATCAAAGTCCCCCTCCTGTCTCCACATGACAGTGAAGTACTCAGTGTGTTTCCCACCATCAAGAGGAGCAGCAAGACACAGGTCTCTTTTGATGTGGCTTCAGAGCAGAGAAGTTATTTTTGGCTGTCATAAGAGACTGCTGCTGTCAGGATGCTGCTGCTGTCAGGATGCCTCTCACAACCAACACAGCTGCACCCGTGTCTATTCACACTCCCAGCCAAAAATACCCTAGGCAGCGTTGACGCGTGCTGCAACATCCTGCCTAGGACCACAACTGGCTTAAGAAGCAACCAACACACTCCAGAAGCAAGTTATGAACCATGTACCCAACACCTTTAACTGAAGGTTGGTTCTATGGACAAGGCTGATCAAAGCCAGGTACTTCTCCATGAGAAATGACTGACTGACAGAGGACACAACACAGCTCAAGCCAGTTTCTGTGACTAAGAATTAAGTAAGTTCTCTGTGTTTCCTCTTCACAGCACTGACCCAGACCTTGAGAAATGGGAAAACATCACAAGTCTCAGCTCGTGTTCGCTTCTCTCTGTAATCACACTGGAGTTCCTCCGCTTGTCTTCAAGCAGGCTGCTGCTCCATGTACTTACCCTACAAGAGCCATTCTCACAAGTTCTTACCTGAGCAACCAGAGCAATAAACTAAGATGTTCATATATTGTTTTCTCCTGTTACATTTGCAACCAGGCTAGCCATGTCTCAAGCAAATCAAATTGGACCCCATCAGAGCCCTTTGAAACCTGGGGTTAGTTTCAACTAACTACATGTAGTTATCACTGACGTACATCCCATGTGTGACAAGTACTCAGGACACAAACAGGATTACTCCTGACAGCACTGCCTGTAATACTCTGAATGTGTGCAGAACATAGGAAATTGGTGCTTTTCTCTCTCTCAACATAGAAGTAATTTAAACTAGAAGGTCTTGCTCTCCCAGCAAGATGTGAATGCTCAGAGACTGGATGGTCCAGATCTGCCCCACCATCTGTGCACAAAAGCAGTGTTTTAGAGTCCTAGGTGTGGGCAATGACCCACTGTGCCAACAGCTGTCAAAACAGCATTTTAATGGGTACTCATGTTGTTTTACTCAAACACAAAAGAATTCTGAGAGCCCATACCAGTTAACTTAGTGTAGGCCTCCATGTCCTCCATTGCTGTGGAAATCTGGTACTGTTTCCCTCCAGAGCCTTCTATTTTAAAAAACTTGTCTGCTTTTTGAAGGGCTTCTGTAATCCTGGTTTGAGACAAAAGTAAGACTTAAGGATAGCACCATTTTGAAACACCTTACTGCTCAAGAGTCAACAGAGAAATGGTTTAGTACATTATAAATATGACAGATGAAACTGCATCCCAAGCACACAGCAGTCCCTGACGCACTGCAACGTGTCCTATCTCCATGCTGTCACTGCACATTTCAACAGAGTATTTCCAGTTACTGAAAACAGGTTCAGATCAGACCTTCACCTTCTGTCAATGAATGAGTGCTTTGCTCTGCTGCAGACTGTGTTTAACATTGCTTAGATGATTACAGAACCTTGCAAGACAGTGACACGGTCCCCGCAGCTGCAATGAGGCTGCCTCACAGATGACCATAGCCTTTTACAGACTCCAGAAGTTAACAGAGAAAACACAAAGCATTGTAAAGGTGAAGCATCATGAACACATGGTATGTTACAGGTGGGAAACACTGCTGTTTCAAAGATCAAGTTCTTCCACAGCTCCCTGTACTCCGTTGTCATTTCCAGCTCCTACACTCATTTGGATAGGCTGCTGGAACTATGGTAAGCCAAGAAATACATTTCTTGGCTGTTTTACTCCTGACATGTTGCTACTGTCCGACCTTGACAGTTTTAGTCTTTTAGAGGATCTCTAAACCAGGAGCTGAAGTTTATGAAACTAAAGCAGTCATGAATCACTCTTGTACTGTGTAATCCTCTGTGTTCTTTTGTTCCAGACTCAGCAGAGGGTAACTAGGCAGCCAAGATCCCAATGAAAATATCTTTGGGGATGTTAAGCTTTCTGCCTTTGAGTAAAAAAATTCTGCAGGCATCAGTAAGAGAGGTACAAATGCAGGTAGCCAGAACAATTCCTGCTGTGGCATAACACAGACACAATGTCAGGCCTCAGCTGAGCTGCGTTAAGCTTACTCCTTACTTTACTCTGTTAGTAAGCAGCCAGTTTGAGCTAAGCACACTCTGACTTGAAGCTAAAGATTTGACCTGCAGCTATCTGCAGTTAGAACAGCATAAGCACACCCTGGCTCTACAACCAAGTGGCTTATTTTCTATGTCACACTTTACTGAGGATCTCAGTATTCCAAACAGATACACAGTTACAGGAATCCAAAGATAAACAGAATGCAAGAAAAGGGAAGTATAATACTTGCATTATTTCAATGATGTTGCCAATCTTATGCTGGTACGCTCGCCGGTGCAGGCAATTCCGTGTGTGGAACATATCATACAAATTTCCAACTTCCTGAATCAAAAAAAAAACCAACCACCTTTTACTTCTGACATCACCTTAACTGGAAAACTACCACAATCAAGGAACCAAATGAGTTGTCTCCTTCCACTTGCTGCATAGAGCAGAACAGTTATCTTTCACAGTGCCTGACAGTGAGCCAGGCAGCTCAAAGAAGAGGGCCTCCCCCTTCTGCAGCCCCTAAGTCACATTTTCCTCTTGCTCAGAAGACTTGGAGCAGGATCATGCCCAGCTGATGCTTTTCCAAAGTCTCCCCTGGAATGATATGCCACAAACCCTTTCAAACAGAGGCTTGCTCTGTCCCTCCCTTCCTTAAACCAGTTGTTTCCTTAAACCAGTTGTGAGAACACTTTTCAGAGCAGCAACTCTATCTTCCACTCCTGGGCTAAAAAAGCATCCAGCAGACAACCCCTGCACCCCCTGCAATACAGTGTACAGCCGTAGCACGCTGCCCAGCCAGGCTCTGCCATGCCCCATACGTTCTCAGTGTCCTGCTCTACCTCACACACATTTTGCTGCTGAGCATCCCCTCTGTTCACACTCACCTTGTCACGGGTACAGATGTGCCTCTGGTTTTTTACTTCACAGACCCGAATGAATTTAAGTAACCGCTTATAATCAAAATTATTCTGGATTCCTAGGTGATGGCAATCCCTAGAAATATCCCACAGAGAGTGTTTAACAAGGAGGTCACATTTGTACATACAGGAGCATGATTTCAGTGGGAATTCATAACAAATGTGGAAGGATTTGTACCTGGCAAAATAATCCCATTTGTCAACGTCAATGCCATTTTTCTTGTTAGCTACTACCTCATACAGGAAACTTTTCTCCTTTGGTCGACCACGGTAGGGCCACTAAGAGAGGAGCCAAGAAGGAAAAAGAACAATCAGAAACAATAAGAAATTAAAGGGTGCAAACAATGCCAGAGCTATTTTTAAAGATCAGGGGAACACATTTTGATTTTGCCTGTGATAAACATCCAACACTGAGGTAGCAAAGATAATAAAGTTCACATTTAAACAACGGGTTCAAACTGAAACAGGGCAAGTTTAGATTGGATATAAGGAGGAAGTTCTTTGCTGTTAGGGTGGTGAGGGCACTGGAATGGGTTGCCCAGGGATGCTGTGAATGCTCCATCCCTGGCGGTGTTCAAGGCCAGGTCGGACAGAGCCTTGGGTGACATGGTCTAGTGTGAGGTGTCCCTGCCCATGGCAGGGGGGTTGGAACTGGATGATCTTAAGGTCCTTTCCAACCCGAACTATTCCAGGATTCTACGAAAAGTGCTTTCAGAAGCTGTCTGGCATTAGAAATCCACAACCAGGGCTTAAGCATCTGACATCCCAGAATACCAGCAAGAATAAAAACCATGTACACAAGTACTTCACTTCCCGTTCCACTAAAGTAACAAAGAGGGGAAAAGGCTGGAATCATTTAATCCCCAGGGAACTAGGTAAACCCATAAACATGTCACTGTCTTGCAGTCTTCTGCAATCAACTACCCAACCTTATAGATCAGTTTTAAAACAACTACTGAGATGTTTTAAACAAAAATTGTTTCAACAGTCGGCTACTTAAACTCCCAGCCCACCAGGGATAACTCTGCCATGAGGCAAACAGGAAATCAATGCCAAAATAACAAGATACAAGTTGCACAGAAACATTACTTCCTTGAAAATGTCATGATTCTCTTGTATATAAGCAGATAAATGGCTGTCATGTTATCTGTGTTACAGAACTATTCAAATTGATATGAGTAACAATGGAAATGTGCAAGCAGCGGGAAGAAAGCGCATCACAGCTAAAACCATCCTGTACTGATCACAAAATGCTCTGCTACTGGGACGATGGTCAGGACATCACCTATGTGCAACACATAAGAATGGCTGCCAGTGGAAGACCCTGCAGCCCCACAGCAGGAGGGTGGCAAGAAGGTTGCCATGTATCTTATCTGACACTCCTTTTCATCCTCCTGGAAAACACACACAGAATCCAACCAAGGAAAAGCAGACATAGGGTAGGAACCAGGCACGAGATCAGTGGAAGTGGCAGGCAGCAAGATGTGTGTGTAAATGAGCAGGAGTGGGTAAACATTAACTTGCAACCTCTGTAAATGAATATCCTCTTCCTGTAAGATCTCAGAATGAATTCTATTATGTCAAGCGCCCCGTGTTTGTCATCCGATAGCTGGAGTACACATGGTTGAACTGCACGCTACTGCAGCAGAAAATGATGGGTAAGCGCTAACATTTGTGGGTTATTCATCTGGGACAACACACAGATTCTGATTAGGACCAGACTGTCATGACACACCTCCCACTGATGGGTTCTTAATTCTGGTAGCAACTGAATGGGTGCCCCTGAAGAGATGACAAGAGCTGTAAAGTGAGGAGAAAGGACTTAATCCTTGCAACTCTATGAATGAATTAATAATCATGATCTCTTCTGCCTTGCCCCTTGAGGCAACACATTTGCCAAGTCTTAACCCCGCCTCTGTGGTTGTTACTGCAATGAATCCAAGCATTTTGCTACTGATGTGGCTCTGCCACTTGGGCCATGCTTTGGATTGCTCATTGCCTAATCTCTGCCAGTTCTCAGTTTTGTTATCTATTATCAGCTCGTCCCCCTAAACTACCTCCACGTTTTCTTCATACGGCCACCTGAAAACACGACCTGCCATCACCACCTTCAGGTTCCAGTAAACAGGCTGTTATCCTGATCTGGTCATTTAAGATTTTGGTTAAAAATGCAGTTCTACCAATCTAGCTACTCAAGTAACATTCTTAAGCTGTCCTCTAATCTGAAGATTTGGAGGTAAGAGCTTCTCAAGAAGAGCTAGGCCAAGTAACACAGTGAGGCTCTCAGCTCCTACCAACATGATAAGAAATAATCATTACACTTCCCCAACATCTCTTGTGCCAGGATACTCATGGGGCTAAATACAGAAGCAGAAATTATCTACTCTTTCAGTAAAATTAAAGACATTCACTGGGATAACCACAGGACCAGTACGCTGACCCACCAGTATCTCACATGCGGCTTCATCTGTAGGTCCTCCTATTTGTTCCTTAATGAAGGCCATATCTTCTTCCAGGACAAGACCATACGACTCCATGACTTCTTCTAGTTTATTGGAAGCAATCAGGTGCTCAAACATTTTAACAGAAGCAGTTTCATGCTGTGAAAAGAACCCAAACCAACACCTAAAAGTTGCATCACAAAGCTTAAGCATCTTTCCTGCAGTGTCACAGCTTTCTCCTAAGCCAGCAGCAGTGCCTGGCAGGGCACCTGGGCATGGTGGGGTCCAAGTGCAGCACCTGGGTTATTTTCTGTTCATTTGCTATGGAAACAACCAGGACACACACTGTTCAGCATAGAGCTGTTACTTCTGTATTCTAACAAACAGCAGTAAGACAGTTACAATGCTGAAAGACAAAATAACCAATTCTACTGTGCAGAAGATTAACAAGTTTACTCAGCTGATTCTGCTTAGTAATTGCAAGGCGTGAAAGGCCCTTCATTCACAGCAAAGAACCCTTGAAACCCTTCAAAGTTTCTGAAAGGTTGAATTCTAAACACTGTATTAAATATCCTTGAACTAAAAACTGGAAACAAGCTCCCTGTTGGTATTTTGCATTTGTAAAATGTATTCAGGGTAAAGCTCACAAGATGCATTTAAAGGCCCAATGCTGGCTTGAAATCAGTGTAGCCCTAACGCACGCTGCTGCCTCGTCAGAGTCACCCTACAGGCACTGATAAGACCAGGATTTCATTTCTCCCCCGTGTCACCCAGCATGACATCTGCAGGAAGAGGACGTGTGCACAAGGAGGTCTCATGAAAGCACACAGGAGCTCAAGAGCATCTGTACTTCCAGGGAAGGGATGCTGGTGACAAGCGCCTGCCCTCTTTTCCTTCGCCCAGCACCTCCTTCTGTGCTGCTAGTAAGGCTGCATCTGCTCATGGCCATGCTGGAGGGGGCTGATGCTCCCCAAAGAAACAGGGAACAAGGGCATCACCACATGATGAGAAGACAACACTCTGGGTTATAATTATGCCATCAAAACGATGCAGTAAGAAAAGCCTAGATGACACCTATATTCTCAGAAGCACTGGCAGTTTTTAAAGATTAATTATTCTCCCTTAAAAAAAAAATCAGTTTTCTACTTTAATAATGAAAAGCCCACCTTCCACTTCCAATCTGGACGAGTGAGTGGAATAAATCTTCCATCAAACATGTGTGAAAATGGCCCATGACCTTAAAAGTAAAGATGACACAGGTTTAATCTGAGGCATGGCTGTCAGTAAAAATATTTTGAGCAAGTTAAGGATCTGGACTCCCTCATATTTGACTTGATCTGGACATACAGAATCACAGACTGGTTAAAGCTCATCCAGTTCCAACCCCTGCCACGGGCAGGGACACCTTCCACTAGAGCAGGTCACTCCAAGCCCCTGTGTCCAACCTGGCCTTGAACACTGCCAGGGATGGGGCAGCCACGGCTTCTCTGGGCACCCTGTGCCAGCGCCTCAGCACTCTCACAGGGAAGTACTTCTTCCTTGTATCTAATCTAAATCTCCCCTCTGCCAGTTTAAAGCCATTCCCTCCTCATGCTAGCACTACAGGCCCCTGTATAAAGCCCCTCTCCAGCTTTCTTGTCTGTCCCCTTTAGGCACTGGAAGCTGCTCTAAGGTCTCCACAGAGCCTTCTCCACACTGATCAACCCCAGCTCTCTCAGCCTGTCTCCATAGGAGATGCTCCAGGAACAGATAAATCCTCTCCTGCAATAGGGTCACGCACTGAGCAGCCCAAAAGAGCTGTCTCAGTCTGATCTCAAAGACAGCTTTTGATCCCGGTTAGCTTTCAAAGAGCAACAATCCATCTCAAACGTAACTCACCCAAATCATGACAAAGCCCAGCAATTTCCACACAGAGGATGTCTCGCTGGGTTATATCCAGTTCTGGTTGTCTCTCCTTCAGTGCACGAACCAGACATCCTGCTAAATAGCCCACCCTGTTGCAGAAGAAGAAAAATTAAGTCCTTTAAGTCACAGCTCTTGTCTAACAGGTAGCATACAACAAAAACTCTAACCTGCAAGAAAGTCACAAAGTATTTCCTGCAGTAGAATGTTAGTCAGGAGTAATACATTTGAAAGCAAGAAAGCATGAGATACCATGCCCCAATCATGGCAACAACAGTAACTGTGTAAGCATTACCAACAGCACACATCCTGAAGCACTACATTTTACACATCATCCCTCGACTTCTAGTCAGGGCAACTGCAAAGGTTCACAACAGTCACCAAAGCATTTTGCTCTTCTTTCAAATTGCTGTTTTAACGGTAGCTTATGACAACTCTTTCCCTTCCTGCCACTCCTTTTATATCTGGTACTTAATTACACAGAATAAGACACACTGTTCCCATGATAGGAACTCCTATAACCTGTTCACAAGCTCTACCCAGCTTCCTTTTCCACCTGCCCCAATCTTGCAGAACACCTTAAAGCAAGGCAAGGTTTCATGTGACAGGGCAGTATCATTGATTAGACCTCCTTTTACTGTTTGGTGGTTTTTCACTAGACCAATAGGGACACAGAGCTTGAGAACTGTCCAAGTTTAATTCCATGAATTGAACAGTTTAAAAGGAAAGGTTGTTGATACCACTGGAGTTTGCAGATTTTTCTTGTGAAATCTTTGTTTCTATCCCTCACATTTTTGTCTTTTCAGGTTTACCAGATACAACCACTTTCAGCCTCACTGATCCAGCCCTCTTGCACCAGACATTTGCATCTTTTTCAGTGTCACGGAGCAGGAGTATACTCCACACTTACTCCACAATATCTCAGCATTAATAGAAGCAAATTTAGGCTGGCCAGACCTCTTGAAAAAACAAACACTGACTAGTTCAATTTTGTTGCACCTTGGGGTTACACCTTTAAAACAAGCTTAGATTTGTCATTAATCAGCTTCTTTGTGGAGTGCAAATGACCTAGAGCAATCTGGGAATCCTTGGGTCCATCATCTGCTTCTGTTTACCGTACAGCTAACAGCCTGACAACCTGCCATCAATTGCGCAAAGCACACACAACTGCAAAGGCAAACACTGCTGATCAAATGGAGTTTAGCTGTGCTGAACAACATAAGGGGAATACAACTGTCTGGCAAGTCATTTATAATAGCTCTGGTACCTTCCCAGGTCTGTGCTTTAAAACTCAAGTTCTGACCAAGGAGAACATAAACCACTCACAGCTAACATTATTCTTACAAGAAGTGGTGGGAAAGGAAACCTAACACTGATCCATCTTGTGGGTTTCTTTGCCTGTCTGTGGTAAAAAAAGTTCAAGAGAACAGCCCATAATCACACAGCACATCCAGAAACATTAGTGAGACCATAACTGCCACCACAGCAGTATTCACCAGTGCTCAAAGACAGCATCCCCCCTTGGCTGGCACTCCACAATGGAACCAGGTTAACAGACTCCTCAGAGGAATGCAAATGCAAGACATCACCACCTTACCCTATAGAGTGTTCAAAGCGGTTGTGAGAGGCTCCTGGAAAAACAAAGTAAGTGCCACCAAGCTGCTTAATGTATCTGAGGCGCTGAAACTGCGGCGTGTCGATGATGCGGACAAGAAGGGGATGTATTTCAATGTGCCCATGAATTGGATCGTTAAAAACCTACAAAAGCCAAACAAAAGTGTAATTAACATTTAACATTTGACTTTGAAAGAAATAGGCACCAAGGTAAAAGATAACTACAATGGTCAGGCTCCTTGTTTTGTTTTCTCTACTAAAGACTTAACACTTGAAAGAACGATGATCAGTAAAGATAAAGTAAATACAAGGCTGTGACAGCCAGTTAGCAGTGTCTGGTTTGACACTGGGCTCTTTAAAATCAAGTGAAATTTTGCAGTGGGGAAATTATGATTCTTACTTTTTTTTGCCATAAACCAAAATGCAAACCCCAAGACAACTGCAATACAAAAGGCATACTCCTTGCTCACCCCTAAGCACGGGTTTTAAGAGACATCTGAATAACTACAGCGACTCACCAAAGAAGATAAACACACACCTTGCCTCAAAACAGCAGATAAAACCAGTTCATCACACAATCAGGTGTTCCTGTGCTCTCTCTGCTCTTGGTCACTGAGCAGACAAGGCTCTAGCAGATAGAGACTACCAAAGAACACATGCAGCCCTGGCCTGAGTTAAACCAACATACACCACTGTGAGAGACTGCTGGAAGCCAGGAGTCTGTTAACCCAAGCCTGGGGCTAAGCTAACAGAAAAACACAAGGAGAGGCTCTACACAAAGAAATGTGAAAGGGGAGCTCCTCTACACACTTCAAACAGCTCATCTGCTCACTCTGTCTCTCACAACCGCCAGGTGCCCACATAAAGCTCTTTGCTGATGATTTTAACAGTACTTCTGGTTAATGTGGTTTCTGTAAGACTGCTCACTACCAAGGGAAAGGCACAACCACAGCTCCAGCCAAAACCAAGCCAAAAGGAGAGAGGCAGAGAAACAGGCATGAGGATAATGCTGTGAAGCCCTGGAAGTGTCCCCCAACACAATGTGACAAGGCACTTGGGCTACCTTCATCGTATCCATGTGTTGCTGTTGCAGTTTGTCCAGGCAGGCCAAAACTTTCAGTCTCTCAGCTGGAAGGCTAGAAAGGAAAAAAAAAGGACCTTGAAAGCAAAGTTTCCAATGCATTTCCCTTTACAATTTGCAGTACATATGGAATTACTTGTGCAAGTTCATCTTAACTCTGATATTCCTTGCCTCGTTTAGGGAAATAGGTATTTCTGCAGCTTTTTCAGGAAAACATTGAACATACTTATCCTTCCAAAGTCAAGTATAGAGGGAAGAGAACAAAGAGCTACAGAAATTGTCTGTAAAGCAGTGTAGGAGCTTCTCCCACTTACACAGAATCAAGAAATAGAACCACCAGGAAGTACACATCTTTTACATCAATTACTTTAAGGAAAAGTCACATCTGGGGATAAATCCTTTAACTTCATGGGAACGACAACGTGCAGTGCCTGAATAACTGACAGCTTGGAAAAAATCCTTAAACTAAAACGTCAAAGTCCCAATAAATGATTCTCATAAAAATTTCTTTCAGTTTGTCAACTCTGTGTTAAAAATTTCATAAAGATACCTTGCTACCATTGTTAGTAAATTATTAAGGGTCCCCTTCACAACACACACATAAATGTCCAGCACAGGTACTCTCTTGTAGCCATGGCAGTCTAAGAGCACAGGCAGGACAAGTCTGGAGGGAGACACGATACACACCCTATTGCACCCATTGCAAGCATGTCCTTGAAACCAAGCAAAGCGTTTTCAACTCAATTTGACAGCAAACACCTTATCGCAAGGAAGTACGATTTGTACCTTTTACACTCCTCAGCAGTTAACCATCTTGAAACCAGTTTTACACCAGCTTTTCAATTTAAACTTTAACAGAAGCAATACAATAAAGGTCAACACATACTGCTCAATGCAGTACCACGTTTTCACCTGAATCATCTAAAAATTCACAACCCATCAACTACTGAACACATGTGGTGTCTGAGCTGCTGCTGAGCCCTTCTTGTCTTAACTGCTCAGCATCCCTCCCCCAGCAAGGTGCTCTTGGGCTGCAGCCTCTGCTCACAGACTGTGTCGAGCCTTCAGCTGTTGCCACTCAGGCTGACGATGAAAAGCACCAGTGGTGATGCTCAGACCAATGTGCTACTTCACATCCTGAGCAGCTCAGTCTGCAGGAGCAGTCACAAACCCCCAGATACATTCCTGACAGAGCCCACTATTCACAGAGCAGTAGGAAGTAGCTGAGGGCACAAAAGGAAAGCAACCTGCATCTGCCCATTCTTCTTGCTCTCCTAAGGAGATGAACTTCAGCATTTGAACCTTGGAAAAGCCAAGGAACCCTTCTGTGGCCAGCAAACCAGGAGTTTGTACACACCTATGCTTACACTCCCAGGAAAAGCAATCACAGCTGCTCTTTGAGGTCCATGCTGAAAATGGGACCAAGAACACTCAACTTTACGAAGAGAGCAGCCTTCCTGACCACAGGTATGGCTATCTCGGGCAGGACCAGTCCTTAGGCTGGTAACCAAGCACCTTCATCACAACCCTCAAAAACAGTTCAGGGACAACAAAGTCAGAAGCAATCTGCTTCCAGCCATCCACATTCATCTTCTGTGGAGGAGTTCTCTCTCGAAACACGTAGTTAACATGCAGAACCACACCTGGACCAGAGCACCTTTGCTCCAGCAGACTTGAAAAATTAACACCCAAACTTGATGTGCAGAGATGACCCCTACATTAATTACAACTGAGGTCTGTGGATGGGTTTTTAGCAAAGAATGGCCACGTTCCCAAGTCACCAAGTGCCTATGTGGAGCTTGACATGAACCGAGGATGAAGAAGCACATGGGTAAGGAAGCAAAAGTAACAGTGCAAGCAAGATAAGAAGAAACTGGAATGTGCTAAGATACAAACCAGTGAACTGTTAGCAAGTTTTAAAGGCTAGGTTCCCATGCGCATATTTGATTAATTGTTACTAGTTGCTGTGTGCTAAAAGAGTATGTATGCAATCTTAATACAGCAAGCTATTGAATATGTATCCAATCTTAATACAGCAAGTTATTGTATATGTATCCAATTATAATACAGCAAGCTATTGTAAGCAGACGCAGACAACAGTATAAAAAGGATAGATGCTTTGTAATAAATGGCTTTTGTCTGATCACACTGATCTCTGACTGAGTCCATTTTCTGCACCAGAGGTCCTCACTGGATACAACCAAAGAGAGAGAAATAAAACCCAAAAAACGTTAAGTGATGCTCCAAACATTTGCTCACCACCCACTGACATGCCCAGATCATCCCTGAGCAGTGATCAGACCCCTTCAGCCAACTCCCCACAGCTTCCATACTGACCATGATGTTCTGTGGAACATAATATCCCTTTGGGTAGTTTGGGTCAGATGTCTGTCCCGTCTCTGCTCACTCCCGGTTTCTTGTGCCCTTCCTCACTGGCAAAGCATAAGACACTGAGAAGTCCCTAATTGGGTAAGTGCTACTAAACAGCAATTAAAACATTGTTGTGTTATCAACATCATTGTCACACTAAATCCAAAACACAGCACTGCACCAGCTACTAGGAAGAAATTAACTCTACCCCAGCCAAAACCAGGACAGGAGATTAAACGTCAACACACGTGCTTTTGAACAAGCTGTAATGCTGCAGGAGGTACAGCAGCACCATCATATAGTCACACAACAGACCTCAGGGAACAACTGCCCCAATATACTCCTGGTCACACACAGTACACAAGGTGTACATTTTTGAGCAGGTAAGATGGTGCAAAGCTCACCTAGCATTAAATGAGGGACAGAGCTGCTGACTACAGAGCACAACTTGCTGGCTTAAAGCACTTGATTATACTTTCACATCCCACAAAATTTCAGGAGAGAGGAGAACATAACTGGAAAATAGGCAGGTACATAAGAGGAAGGCATGCGGGTGCCTACAAGCATGAGAAATTACCAATGACTGCAAGCAGAACAGCAGAGAAAGGACAGTTATGTACTACTGACAGTAGTTTACTCTGCAACTACCTGTGCAAACACTGCCCACAGAGAGCACAGCCTGATCATAGAATCACAGAACAGTTAGGGTTGGAAAGGACCTTAAAACCATCCAGTTCCAACCCCCCTGCCATGGGCAGGGACACCTCACACTAAACAATGTGATATGCTGCTTTGCTCCAGAAACTCACCTCCAGCAGGGCTGAATGAAGCGGTGCTAGTGCAGCTCTCGGCAGGGTACAACACATCTACTGGCGTCACACCTGGGACAGGTCGATGCTGTGCATGGGTCAGAGCAGTAAAGGGAATAAATAGGTCCAGACAGGGAAGTCCCTGCCTGACACACCATGTCAGTGACTTATATGTCTTATCATCCTGCCCTGTCTCCAGGAACACAAACCCTGTAGCAGCTCTGGATGACAAAGAATGCTGTCAGTCCAGTCGTGGTGTGACAGGAATCACCTGAACACCAAGAGTTCTCTGTCCTCCAGACAGAAAGCAACAGCAGGGGATTTTTTACTGCTACATGTGGCAAGACTGCTTCAATCAGGACATTACATACAAATCATGTGTCAGCACCGTGGTTTCCAGGTCTCTGCATGCAGCATTGCTGTAACAACCAAAGAAGCAATACTGCTGGCTGTCTTTCAAAGGGTGAGGACAAGGGTGAGGACCAATACTTCCCCATCCATCCCTCTCTGCTTTGCCCACACCCTCCCTCACGCCACAGAAGACAATGGCAGGAAAATCCCTTTTCTGCACCCATTAGGAACTTAACTGTTCCAGAGATCAGTAAGACAGCCCTACTCATCAGTCGTACTTAGCGTGCAGCATGCTGTGCTTCACACAAAACATCTGCTTCCAGGAACATGAGAATGGGTGGGAAACCCACAGCACTGCCTCCAGGCCCCTGCCATTCTGAGGTTTCCCCACTGCAAGCTCAGGAATGTCAGGGAACCAAATATCAGCATTCATTACCAGCCTGTCACAGAGAAATGATGAAAGTTACTGGAGGACACAGCGTATGGTGGGAAAACGCATGCGAAGGGCTCATTCCTAAGTGCAGAGTTGAGATGACTTAAAAAAGCAGAAGGCTCCAGCAATTTCTTATCCAACTCACAGCGTTTTCAGCACAACAGAAACAAGATGTCAGACCTCACCAAAGGAAACACCTTAGAAAAGGAAACCCACAAGTATGCCCCCAGCACCACCTACCCTTCACATCAACCAAGTGCTCTTCTCAGCCATTCAGTTCCATGGCCTATATCACATACTGCCCCATCCTGCTTGCCTACATCAGCGAGTGTGTCTGAGCCTTCAAATGGGCACATGATGCCCAGACAAACAGCAAGGCATTGAAAGACCCCCCCCGCACCCCCCCTCCCCCCGGGAAGGATGGGGAGGAGAATCGAAAGAATGTTAACTCCACTGGTTGAGATAAGCACAGCCCAGTAACTGAAGTACTGTACACACTACTACTAATAATAGTAACAATAAGGGAAGTAACAAGGAGAGAGAATAGAAAATTAAAAGGGGAAAGATAAAAAGCAATAAACCTAAATGATGCACAGTACAATTGCTCACCATCTGCTGACTGATACCCAGCCCAACCCAAGCAGTGATCAGTCACTTCTGGGTAACATCCCCCAGTTTCGATACTGGGGGTGACATGCTCTGGTATGGAATACCCTTTGGCTAGTCTGGGTCAGCTATCCCATCTCGGCTTCCTCCAGGCTTCTTGTGCCCCTCCTCACTGGCATAGCATGAGACTGAAAAGTCCTTGATCAGGGTAAGTGCTACTGAGCAACAACTAAAACACTGATGTGTTATTAGCATCATTTTCACACTAAATCCAAAACACAGCACTGCCAGCTATTAGGAAGAAAAGATAACTGTTGCAGCTGAACCCAGGACAACCCCCAGAAAAGTTACAAGGTTTTTGGGACCAACCATCTCCATCACTCCTGAGAGGGACCCTGGCAGGTGCTTTAGGCCAGCAGCATTCAGTTCTCCTCTGCTCTTGGCAGGTGCCTGCTGTAAGGCTTTGCCAAGTGCCATGGCCACTGAACTCCACCACGGACCCGCATCCTGTCAGGGCACACATCCAAATCTCTTCTCCTGTGACAGTCCACCCTATTGCAGCAGGCACAACAAAGAGCAAAGTCCCAGCAGCTGCTGCAAGATTAAGATCCCAAAGCTCAGGTCTTATCTCAGGGAGGTGGTGAACCTCAGCCTGTACGGAGCAGCCCCGCTCCTTAAAAACCGTTACTGCTGTCGGTACTGGAATGGAGCAACATTAACTTGAGCCAAGAAGACAGTTCTCATCAACCCCCTGGGGTTTATAATGGTCCTATGATCACTTGATAGGTCACTGCGTTGGTGGCAGTTTCGTTAAAGCTTTTTAGATGATGTTTTTAGTTACCGGGCACAAGCTTCCACACTCTGTATGGCACTGGCTGCGCTGGGGTCAGCAGGGGAAGCGGCAAACCGGGGCTGAGGACCCCCAATCATCCGCACCGGGCTCGCTCCACCATAAACACCCGCTCACGGCCGAGCTCTTGGGCAGCCGGCTCGGAAGCGGGTCAGGACCCGGGGAGGCGAGGACCCCCCTGCAGGGCCTCACCGCCGCGCAGCCCCTCGCGAACGCGCTGCACGGTGTCAGCGGAGCGGCTGCTCCGGAGCGCGGCGGGCCCATAGGCCGGGCAGCACCGGGAGCTCCAAAGGGCCTCAGTCCCTCCTCCCCCTTCCCTCCCTCCCTTCAGCCCGAGGCCTCCCGGGCGCGGCTCTCACCAGACACGCGTGGCCTCGAAGGCGCCGGCGGGCAGGTCCAGCAGCATGCTCGCGGTGACTCCGTGCTCTGCGGGGAGTGAACACAGCGTCAGCGGCGGGGCGGGGAGGGGCGGCCCGAGCTGCTCCCCCGGCGCCAGGCCCCGTGTCCCGCCGTTAACCTCGGAAGCGGCGGAGGAGGCCGGGCTCGCCCAACCCGCACCGCGCCAGGTGCCGGCACAGCCGCTCCGTGTCCCAGCGCCGCGGCTCGCTCCCGTCACCCTCCGCCTCAGGGCCGCGCCACTCCCCCCGCCGCGCGCGCTTGGCGGCAGCCGCGCCCCAGCCGCCCCCCGCCGGGCTCCCCATCCCCGCTCACGGCCGCGCACGCGCAGAGCGGCGCGGCGGGGGGAACCTGGCGCCGCGGTGACGTCACGGCCAGCGCTGCGCACACACACACACACACACACACACACCCCCCACCAAAGGCGGGAACCGCCGTACCGGGACGGGTCAGGCCCCGCGGCGCTGGTGCGGGGCGATGCGGGGTCCCCGTTCCCCCCACCGGACCCGCACCTGCCGCCATACCGGGGAGCGGGGCACAGACACGGCCCGAGGCAGCGGCAACGCCGGCGGCTGCCTCCGCGCTGTGCCCGGCCCCGCCCCGCCCCGGGGCCCTGCGGCACACGCCAGTTATCAGCGCTGACTGAGCTCACAGACACCCGTTCCTGCAGAGGCCACCGCGCTCGCAGCCTGGGCAAGAGGAGGCTTTGTGCAGCCAGCCGCAGGGGATGCCCGTGGAGCTGCGGAACGGGCAGAGCTGCTGCAGCGAGGTAAGCAGTGCTCCCCACGACGGCAGGTCGCCGTGAGGGGTCCAGATGTGAACACCTGGAAGCCAGCACCAGCGAGGCCCGGTCACCATCCTAGCTCAGCCTCCACGACGGCGCTCCCAAAAGATGTGATGCCACAGCGTTATTGCCCTCAAACAGTGCTGCTGAAGATACCCAAAGCCAACCTTCTCAAGATGACAGGCAATGAAAATACATGCACCCAGCTGCCAGACTCGGACAGCAATGAGCACCAGAGATGAAGCATCACAAACTGAACCCAACAACCATCCCCGTGTGCCACTGCAGAGATAGAAAAGTCAAGTGTGAAACTGAGCTTAGGAAGAAGAGGAGATGGGAGGAAGGTGTCATTATCCTACTCTATTTTTAATTGGCAATAAAATAATCTTCCCCAATTCCAGTCTTCTTTCTGTGCTGGTAGGTGGGGAATAATCTCCCTGTCCTTATCCCAACCCATGAACTTTTTCATTGTATTGTGTCCCCCTGTCCTGCTGAGGAGGGGGAGTGAGAGAACAGCTGGGTGGGCACCTCACAGCCAGCCAAGGTCAACCCACATGTCTGGAATTGCTGTGTTCTCATCACAACTTCCCCACCACAGTTGAGACATGAGGGGGGGGGTGGTCTGGGGAAAGAAATCCTTGCCTTAGCAAAACACCCTTTCTTCAGGTTTTCCACGAGGTTTTGGTGTGGAACAAAGCTCACATTCTACTGCCATGCTACAGTAATTTGCTTCTCTAAGCACATATTCAGCTTCCTCACTTCCCAGCTCTTGTTAGGCAAGTGCACTTCAGGGCTGCTGCCTGGTTTTCATTTGGCTCAGTCTCCACATCCCCTCTGGGTTTGTCTGAGATTTTTGTCAGCCCTTACCATCTGAAATGAAACTGGCTGAGAGCTGGTTCCACCCATGAAAGGAAATGCTCCTTTTCTGGGAAGGGAACTGTAAAACAAGAACAGGCCAAATCCCTTAAGGAACACAAGCATTTAAAATCACCTTCTACCTTCTCCATTTCCCCTCTCCCACAAAACTGACCCAAATGGCACTGGTGCATGTCCTTCTAAGGAATAATTCATCACCTGCCCATTCTGTACTTCTACCAGTGTCAAAACCTGCCCTATGTAGCTCAATACTCACATTACCTACCTAAAGGTACCTAAAGAGGTTTTAGGGGAAAGCAAGGAGTTAGATACGTATCTACCCACAGGCCAAATGCATCTGGAGTGCTCGTAAAAATAAAATCATCAAGAGGAATCTCATTGCATTCATAGCCTTATAACGGCAGGGAAGGAATACCCCAAACCAGCAGGACATCCTTCACTGATCAGTGCAAAACCTGCTGATATTGCAACACCACATGCACACACGGTGTAGCAAGAGTGGATGATTACCCCATTTCACCCTCACTAGTAGGAAGAAAAAGAAAATACTACACTAAGCTGGGCGTTGTTCTGCACAAATCTTGGCAACCAAGCAAAGCACGTGGAAAAGGAAAGGAGGAAAAAGTATTTGTTTAGCTTCATGCTTGTTTCTGTGCAGTGAAGGTTGCTGAAGGCCCTTTCAGTTCTCCTCACTGCTGAGCAAGCAGGGAAACCTGGTTTAGCTCTGGGCATGCAGCTCAGCACAGAAACCCAAAATGGATCCAACAGGATCCCCTGCGATGGCAGAAAAAAATGCAAGGGAATGGTGAAAGCCAGGATGGAGAGGGATTATTCTGTTTAGGGTCTCATTTTGGTTTTTTCACTTTACAGGTTTCTGGTAGCACGTTCCTGGTGATGCTGGACTCTCTGAAGCAGCACTGCCAAGAAACTGAAGAGCTTACAGCAAAGCCATCTGTGACTTGGCACCAGTTCCTTCCACAACCTCACTGCTTGACCCCATATCTAGACATTAACTAGCTGAAATTTCTGCAACTTAACTCTTGCAAAGCTTTTTTTCTGTTACTGGGCACTGTGATGGATAACATGTAAGAGAAAGCAGAGGGGATGCCTGCAGTACAGATACCACAGCTTAAGTTCAGCGTGCCTCAGCTGAGAAGCAGCTCCCCGTCTGGGAGAGGAGTGCACATGCAGGGTCAATTGGGCTCCCTGAAACCAAAGGATCTCCGTTACTCAGGTGTATTGACCTTCAAGATGAGGCACTACGTGAGCTTGGTGCCCATCAGCTCTGCCCAGCTTTCTAGCCCAGATGGACCTGGACAGCCATGAGCCCTGGCCAGGAGCAGGTTGGGAACCACAGGAGTAATACACCTCACTCACGTGGCATCTAATAGGCTTCTGGTCACTTGAGGAAGATGAAAAGTTTTATGAGTTTGGCACCCTGTTCATCTGACACCTGTTTGTCAAGAACTGCTACTTGGGTGATGAGTTACATGCTTCTTGTAAACTACAGAGGTTACAGTAAACTCAGATTCTTTAGACTTGAGGCAGATTTAGACATGTTAGCTTCCTTCATCTGAGATCCCAGCCCTTCTTACACCCTTGCAGCTCCTTCACAGCACCTCCTTTTGTGTCCCCAGTTTCAGCTCCTCAGGCATCAAGTAACAGAGAAACCCAAATAAACAAGAACACACCCTCCATGAGTCACAAGATAGAAATAGAAGAGTATTTCCTAACAGGAAACTAAATGGAAAATCAGTTTCGATTCCTCACACTGCTTATATGCACTTTAACCACAAATTTTCTTGGAAGCCACATCTTAGTGCAGCGCTTGGGATGTGGCAACCTAACATTAACATACTGCTTACATGTGAACTGCTAGTAAGTTTATGCCTATTATATATGTATAGAGGGTATTCTCCCTAGTGGTGTCAACCTTTGAACTGACTCAAAACTGACCTGTAGCAGATGTGGAAGCTCTGAATCCACTTCCAGCAGGGTTAAGGAGGTGATATTCTCAGTTGGGGAAAAGGCTGCAGTATGCAAGTCTGGCAAACAGTAGCCTCATTTCTCACTTCCTGCTGCTGCCCATGACATTTTCCCCTCAGTGCCACTCTTGCCTGCAAGAGGAAGTTTACAAAGAGAAGAGTCAGCCACGTTTTCACAACTCTGCCCCTCAACATCCTCCTTTAGGCTGGTAACTACAGTTGAAGTCTTTTGAAAACCGAGATGTAAGCAGCTTTGCCTCCCTGGCAGCTTCATGCCTCTCTGTAGTGACAAACACAGCACGAAACCAGGTGGAACAACTCTGAATCTGTCTGAACCCAGTTTCAAACACCGTTGGCACACCCAGGAAGAAGGCAGCCAGGACAGTGCAGTGCTGAGGGTCAGGAACCAGGAACCATAGAATCAACTAAATTAGAAAAGACCTTTAAGATCAAGTCTAACCACTACCCCAGGACTGCCAAGACCACCACTAAACCATAGCACTGAGAGCCTCACCTACACAACATACAGGAGCTCACAAGTGTGATGCTCGCCCATGCTAGGGGCACAGCTCCTGTGGTGGGCACACTACCTATCACTGCAGGATCTTCTTTTCAGTGCTTTTTGGTTATTTCAAGTAAGGTATTATCTTCTCCTCCCCAAACCCACATCTGACTGAAGCACAAACAGTACAGAAACCTCAGGAGGAGGCTTTAGAAATATCATGTGAAACACTAATTTAAACTGAATAAAAGAAATCCCAAAGAAATTTGAGGGAGAAAAACCTGAGGTCTTTGACATTACAGACAATGAAGGCAGAAGGCACTGTTTAACGATCACCACAGAAAGACCACAACAAATACAGCAACACAGGTTAAAATGCTTTTTAATTGTTTATTATAAAATATGTATTTAGATGTAAAGGCACTTTGAAACCGTTACAAGATTTCTGCCTAAGCTATTGGTTGAGCTGTCCAACAGGTCCAAAAAGAGGTTTTCTAACACCTAAAAAGGTGGAAAGAAAATCTGGACTGCATCCAGTTGTAGCACATTCCTTTCTCTAACACAGAAACACTTCACTGCCCAAAGCTGAATCAATTCCTCACCTCCCCCACCACAGAGGAGGAGTTTAGGGACCTAGCTGTATCCACTGAACAGCACTGAGGAGCAGATCAAGACAGAAAGGTTGTGTCTTTTGTACTTCTTATCTCAAGATCTGAAGACAAATACTAAAAACTGAGTAAAAGGAACTGAACAGACCAATCTACATGAAACCTTGTCCACTGAGTGGCCATCTCCTCGTACTGCAGCTCTCTGCAGTCAAACCTATTAGAAATAAGCACCTTTTCTGATAGTTTAAAGAAAGATTAAGTAGTTAATAATTCAAGAACAAGTTACAGAGTTTGTGAGCTTCCTGCTCACTGCTGAGTAGGATCCCTGCACACGTACACCTTTAAGTACATTTTTCCTCCATCGTTGCTGGCCAGATTCAGTAGCTGAATCTGCTTGAAATCATGGCAGCATCCTTCCCTGGAGCTGTGGTCCAGCAGACCATGCAGCACATACTAAACCAACCAAGCAGTGAAGTGAACAGAGCTCTTTAAACAAGTCCTATGTAATCGTTCATTTTTTCTTCACAGAAAATACTGAACAGCTGATGTTCAATATACACAAACTGAAAAATACAGCGCGGAGAACTCTCTCCATGGCTCTAATCTTAAATGTAATTATGAAATAAGATCAAGGTACTGATGCGCAGTAATGGATAAACCTTGACTTTTCTCCATTTTGGTTAAACAAACCCTACCAAATTCCTCAGCATAAAAAAACTTAGTTGTAAGAATTAGATGCTGGCATTTCCAATGAATCAAAGCCTTCAATAGCTATAAAACCCCCACCCCCAAGTATATACAAACCTGCCTTATCTTATGGGCTTACATTCAGTGTAGATACTACACAAGAGGCTACGATCTTCAGGAAAAAGTAAAATGAAGAGACAACTTGTTAGATGAATTTGTGCATTTGGACAGGTTCACAGGAAGCTGCAATACACACGAACAGCTTCTACGGCAAGGCTGCTCCTAGGCTTCCAACAGGAAAAGAGCAGCTCCATGGCAGCCTTCCCTGACTCCAGAGAAAGGCAATTCAGGCTCACTGAACCGTATCACAGTGCTTTACCAGATGGCAGTGTCCAATCTAAGTCACTGCTACTTGTACTAATTCCTGCCTTTGTTACTGCAGAAGCTGTCCCATCCATGTCACAACATACACTTCTGCTGATGTCGTGGCAGGAGATAGAGCACAGCACAAATCATGCATCAGTTCAAAACTGCTCAGCTCTTCCTGAGGCTAAGTGACGAATTTTTCTCCACTCCAGTTACTCCAGAGTAGAATAATGCATAAAATTCTACATTATTTAAAAATAAGGCACTTTCAAAGTTTCTTCCTCAAATACCAAAAGCTTGAGGAAACTTAACACTCGCTTCCTCATCATTCTTACTTAAAAAAAAACCTAAATCAAAATGGTATTCCTAGAAGCTGAGTTACACTCAGAACTCACAAAACTCCACAACTAGGCTTGAGAACATCCCAGTATGGCTTTCTACACCTCACTCTTCTGCTAAAACAGGTCAGAGTAACCTGGAGCACTGCTGCCCTTTGGGAATGAAGATCACCATCATCTGCCATTCTCTGGCATTCACTACTTAACCCTTGCTTTTTGCATCCTGTGGAAGTCCGGTACAAGTGCAAAGTTAAAGAAACTTGGCAGTTGTCTGTATACAAAAGCAAGAAGTAAATAGCATGACAGCTGTATCTGACTCCATAGCTTTTAGATCCTGCAGAAAACCAGGTTTAGTGATTTGCTCTTTCACTGACAACATCTTGGAGACGTTTGAGTAGAACATCATCGTTCTCCTGGCAGAGTCGCTTCGTAGGAGATTCAGTGTCACTGTCAATCGTTATTGCTCGCTTCTTACTCCTGTGTTCACCTTGTTTTATCATATTGTTGATGTCCTTCAAACTCTGCAACCAGGATTAAAAAAAAACCCATGAGTTACTACAACTCCATTTCAAACTTATTCTGCTTTTCAGTTATCTGAGAACAAAGAGTTCTTCTGAACCTCTTTGCTGACTGAGTGATGGATCCTACCAAAAGAATTCTACCTTTCACTGCAAACTGAGAGCCTCATTAAAGAAAAATCCCTGTGTTAGAACATATCCTATCCTAACTAGGAGATTAATTAACCCTCCCTCAGATTGACTCTTTTCAACCTTTTTGCTCTCTACCTTGGAAGGGCTCCCACTAAATTTATACAGGAGTGCAGATCGAGGTGTCAAGCAGGCGCCGTTCTTGTGGGGTGAAACATAAACTGCATGCTGCTGAGAGATGCGGCGAGGAGACACTGTCTGCTGCCTGATGCTGGGGAATGGAGACAAAGGAGGCGCTTCCATCTGCAAGAGAGGACAAATCTGGTAAGAGCTGAATCTGAAAATATTTAAGAGCAGTAATTTCACAGAAGGAAAGATTAATGAAATTTCAGGTCTTCTTTAGAACATTTTAGCCTGTAACAGTGAAAGAACAGATCAAATTTGGTTTCCAGATGCATTAACAGAAATACAACACAGGCACTTGAGCAAATGGGTATTGCATCAATATAAAGAAGCTGACAGCAGGTTGTAAACAATGCTGCATCTGCATTTGTCCTCTTGAAATGCTGCTTAGGCAGCTCCTCATACCACAGTTTCATAACCACACCATGTGAATAACAGAGAAAAAAGACTGACATGTTTAGCTGTCAGGAATTATTGTGTCTTATCATTTGACAGAGCAAAATTCCAAAATGCTTTACTTACTACATGGTCCTGGTTTGTGATACCGTACTTCAGGGCAAATGATTTCACTCTTTCTACATAGACTGCATTGTAAAACTTGATGAGATCTCCTCTCTCCTCTGTTCCCGACTCACTGGAGCTCTCTTCTGCGGATCGTCCCAAGGAACTGCCAGTTTTCACAGACAAGTCTGACAATAAGAGAGTGCTTCAGATTTCAGATACGGCATCAGCAAACTGGGTGCTTCACATTCAAATTTACATTATCCAACTGACAAGAACTCATCCATAAATACACTAGTTAATGTGGTGAATTAGAGGTGTGCTTCAGGCAGGAGGCAGGGTGTGCTGCATGTGGTTATGAACATTTGGAGCTGTACCAAAAATGGTAGCACAATGGGCCCTTTTTCCCACTTTTATTCTGGGGAGTGGTACAAAGCCATTTGTTGCTCTCAAAACTGACTTCTAAGCAGTCTGGTGACTCCCAGCTTTTAGCTTCTGTGAAAGTTTTTTGTGATCAGTTGGCAAAGAACAGCTTCATGCTCAACTTGGGTCAGCTGCAAGGAAGCCACGGCATCATTAGTTCAGATGTGTTACGAAATAGCTGTTTGGTGGGAAAAGCTGCAGCCACACAGCAAGTGTATTCACATTAATGTTCTCTCTCCCCTAACTAAGTCAGAATACAACCTTCTGTCTTCAGTCCTCTGTACTCTTTACTGCCAAGCAAAAAAAAGGGCAACACAGAATAAAGCCTCTTGCAACCAGTGCGTTATGAAACAGACATCAAAAGCTTCAGCTGATACCCGTACGTGTAACTCCTTAGTGTGTCTGCCTTGTGTCACAACACAAGAGTATGTTCCTGTAAACTGGTGTCAGAAGAGTGGGAGTTTATACTAGATGAAGGAGACACAAATCCATTAACTGAAGAGAAAGTCTGGCAGGAAAAGCAACTCAAGAACTTTGTAACCAAGTACCTTTGTCTGACAAAGCACCAGAGCCCAGTGCCACTTTAGATGCTCTATGACATCCAAGAACTGTGGAGCTGCTGAACCTACAGGAGCTCAGCACTTTCCTGGACCATGGTGAAACCCTCAAAAGGCATTTAAAAAATGGTTCTAATACTTGTTCAAGCAGATGAATCCCAGCCACAAGTGGGTATTCACTGCCTGGAACAGTCTTCTACATTTCAGCATGTGCCCTGGCTGCAGATCTGCTCTGCTCACGGACTCACACATGGGCTTGTGACTTTCCAGGTTCCTGACACATCACTAAAAACAAGCAAGGCACAATTTTCATGCTTTTCTCAAATGTTCTTGTCCCTTTTCTCCTCTAACCGAGAGCAAAAAAACTATCACCTGTTTAAAAGAAACCTGAATATAAGAAAATGGTGGTCTGAGAGAGTCACCATTTCTATTTTCTGAAACAAGTTCTCCCTATTTAAGCCTTCAGGATAGATGAGGTTAAGAAAAAAAACCCTGTCATAGTATTCCAGTTGCTCTTAATTTCCATTAAACATTTGCTGTCCAGAAAGACTCAGGGAATGGTTTGGGTTGGAAAAGACCTCAAAGATCATCTATTCCCAGTTAGATTCAAGAACAACTGCAGTGTCACTGACACAAGGGAAACATTTCAACCAAACATTTCAACCAAACATTTCAACCAAACTTAAGGAAACAAAATGAGCTCATTTTCCAAGTAGGAAGTGTATCTTATGTACCTAACACACAGGAGAGCTACTGACAAGATGGTTTCTCTTCAAACAATACATTTGCTTTTCTTTAATACATTCAAAACTGTAAAACTTGCTTCACTTTTCCTTATTGACAGTTTGGTTCTTTAAAAGCGCACAGGTGTACTTTAAGAAGCACAGATGACTTTGCTGTACCTACCTTCTGTCATCTCCGCATCTTGGTTTGTATTTTTCTCCAACGGGCCATCAGCAGAAATATTTCTCAACAAGACACTCCTATAAACCTGCAGGACATCAGGGAAAAACACTCTGGTCAAGGAAAACAAGGAAGCCAGAAAATCAGGTGAAATCCATCTGAATGACAATGGATATAACACTGAAGGGGACTGACTTTTCCCTTAACAGCAGCATCATCTGAAAAGTCACATCTGAGCTTTCTACAAGGAAAGGCAATACTATTTCCTTACATGGCTGTTTGCTTGGGGCTGATTTCTGTAACTTTTCATGATGTCCTGAAACGTTCGTTCCTCTTTGGTTACCTGGAAAAGAAGAGTCTGTTGAACATCAAGTGCAGCAGCAAGTTTGGTTCAGTCTACTCAATTCACTTCCCTCTGTACAGGTTTTCCTGAGGATTAAATACATAATTTTAAAACTTAGTACTGGTGGTGAGAATATGAAAAAACAACTATTTTTCTTGTTTAGGTATTCCTTGTTAGCTACAAAAGCTTTTTGCTGCTTATGATGCTTAGGAATTACTCATTTTCTGACTTTATATTAGTGACACTACAAAATAAAGTAATAAGCTGTAATGGGGTTTTCAGTTCAGACTACATAGATCATGAAGGTGACAAAGAGGACAGAAAACACAAATATGGGGGGAATGAGACCACACACCACTTGTGTTGCCCAGTGCTCAGGAAAAATAAAATCCTCTCTTAACCAACTGGCTGGTTGATGGGAACTTTTAAAGATTTATCCAAGACAAGGAAAAAAATACACTGGGATTCATCCACTTCTTGGAAGGATTTTTCTCTTCCCTCCAGTAATGTGACACAAAAAAAACTATCAGAACTGTAAACTGGGAAAACAATTCACATTTTCAATTGACATAAAATACCCCGAATTTCTTAGAACGACATGTCACCTTTGCCATGATGTAAAAGGCACAGAGGAGGAGCTGGTCCAAATGTCTGTCCTTCATGAGATCAGCACAGTGGACCAATGTGAATTCAAAGCACGTCCATATCTTCCTGCGCAGGTCATTGGAAACATCCAGTTTTAAGCACAGGTCACGCAAGCGCACACTTGCCAGATGATAAACCTGGAAGACACACAGAAACAAGTGAAGCCAAAACAGCTTAACCTCGCCTGCAAAAGTGATGTCCTCAAAGCAGAGCTGTTCTATATTTGCATAGTCATTTCTGCAAAACTTCTCTCCCTTGCCCAAGACAATGTCTTCAAAGACTAAGGTGTCACCTCTGTTCAGATGTTGGATCTCTAATGCTCACAGGAAACCTGCTTAAAACCATTTTGACTATAGTTTCTACACCTCGCTCACTGCAACGGAACACTTTGAACAAGCACAAAGAAGGGGCACACTTTAATTAAATATAATCTTAGATTAGCAAGATGATGGAATTTTTTCTTCCCCTTTTGATTACCAAAGATCTGTCTCAAACCCCAAGATAAATGTCAAGTGCAACATAAGCCTCTTCTATGTACTTCAGAAGTTCTTGCTTCATGGACAGAAATTAGGCACATTCTTTATGTCAGAAAGCAGAAAGAGTTCATTTCCTTTTCACTTGCTGTACTGAACAGGATCAAGAAAGGAAAGTAGGGAAGAACTATCATTTTGAATATGATGATCACTGTAAAGAAGTCAACATTTAAAGACCAATTTAAGTGAAGATTTTAGTCCTCCTTCTGAGAGGATTATGTTGCCTACCACATGGCTGGTAAAACACAGGGCTACAGCTGAAGTACTCCCCAGCTGAGAGTAAAGTTAATCCATTTTTAATCCATTCTCAGAGAGATACTGTCACTATCAGCATTAAAGAACCAATGGTTCAGACACTGGATGTGGCTTACAAGTGTTTCCAGGAATCAGTTTCTGTATTAAAATTTGCCTTAAAGACTGTTCAATGTAGAATTCTCTAGGGTGACAACACAGATGCCCTAAAAGGGGGAAAACTTCTAAAAATACCTTCTCCAGTAAGAACATAACAGCAAAAAATAGGTTTTCTAATATTTTTGAGAGATTAATGTAGGTGCATATTCTTTTCAGGCATTTAGGCAGCTACCTCTGCCTCCTCCAAAGGGCCCTCGCACACTCCACGCTGGAAATGAAAGAAACTAGAAACAAGTTTCTCTTGTTTCACACCCAGTTCTTACCTTGCCCCTTAAATCCTTCATAATCCTTCTAGAAACTTCTGGACAGTGTGCAATTCACCACTGCTTTCTGAGGCCACATACCAGCAGGATCAGCACTACTGGGGAGGCCTCAGAAAACTGCAAATGAGAGTCTCCAGATGCAGGATTTGAAACAGTGTGGTTTTGAATGAGCAAGACGCAGGAGAATAATCTCATTTCTGATAAGTCTACCCCTTTAAAGTGTGAGAGTTAGTAAAAACAAACAAGAGAAGTAAAAACCACTGGTATTTCTTAGGTAATTACTTATAAAAGCTGTTAATTCAACAAAAAAAAAGAACCCAAACCACAGAACGTGTCATGGGCAGGGGAAGGGGGAAAACTGAATTCTCTGTAACACTTGACAACATCTTTTCCCTTCTCCCAGGTATCTAAGAACTGCTCACGCCAAAGGAAAAGCACATGAAGACTGAAAGGTCATGAAAACTGCACAAGGAGGCAAATTTCAGCACAGCCACAAGCAGCAGCAAAATGTGAATTCCTCATGAAGACACCTACCTTTCTGTAGAACAGTGCCAAGGATCCCGTTCTCTTTGGTTTGTTTCCTGATGACGGATGCACTTCATGTGCTTGGTTCCCCTGAGGGTGGCAGGGAGCTTGTGCCTCTGTCTTACATGGCTGACCTAAATTCATCAAAATGGGTATCAATGTGATCCCACCCATTTCATTTGCAATACCTGGAGATGATACATCCAGAAATAAACCATTTGCTGTCCTCATGCTGCAGAGTTAAACTGCAAATCATTTATTCCTGCACGAACACTTCATACACAAGACACCTCATCCTTCTCTACTGGATGCTAAAAAGACTCTTTGCCCTTTAAGAGTCTTCAGAAATGATTAAAACTTATATGTCTGGTAATGGTTAAAGGAAGAATATGAATGTGAAAAATCATTTCTAAAACTATCGGGAAGTACAAAGTTGACAAGAATTGACAATTTCTCTAGCCACTCTTTTAGGGAAGGTGGGCATTCCCTTTCGTTTTTTTGGCATTATCCTGCAAACCTGACAGCACACGCTATAGTGCGAGGTGTAACTGGAAGAAGCAAGAACTCCATAGCTTTGTTCACAAGGAAGATGCTTGTCAGGTATCAGAAGTCTCCACGGGAAGACATGTCAGTATGAGCTTGAGCTTTTTTTTGGATAAAGTGATACATGTTCTTTTAAAACGAATAAGCAATACATGTACAAGATACACGGTCGGTCTAAGCAGATCTTAAGAGCGAGCATAATACAGAACCACAGAATCATTATGGTTGGAAGGGACCTTAAAGACCATCTAGTTCAAACCCCCTGCCATGGGCCACCTTCCACAAGACCCAGTTACTCAAAGCCCCATCCAACCTGGCCTTGAACACTTAATCTAGTAGAGATTAAAACACTTAATCTAGATTTAAACTAATATCTAGTAGAGAAGACAAGTGGGAAGAACTCGTACCGTGCAGTGGGATGGTGATCTTCTGTCCTGTTTTTCCTGGGACTGTAGCTGTGGTCATGGTCAGCACTGTTTGGCCAGGAGAAGCTGACACATTTTCAGCAGCAATGCTTGATGCTGGAGCAATTGTCAACTTAGTTCCTTCAGTTAAAACTTTTTCCATCTGCATTTCTTTGGGGGTGTCATCTCCAAAGAGCCTTCTTTTTGCACTTCCAGCCATGGGAGAGCTGTAGCGCTCATGAACAGATATTGGGGACAATGGCTGCATGTCTGGTACACAGAGGAGAAACAAAAAACAAAAGGGCAGCAGCTTCATGTGAATGCTTATCCACAGGAGGAGGAAAGTTTAACCTTCAAACTGCTTCTAGTAATTGATCTCCCAGTTCACTATTCCTGGGTGATATAAACAAGACCTATAGTTTAACTGTCTCCTTTTACTTCATGGCTGCCCCAGACAGCTCAGTTTCACAATCAGGTGCCACATGGAAGACAAGAGTAACCAAGCTAGCTTGCAGAAGAAACTGAGGAACACACAGGATTACAGACACTCCAGTCTGCTTAGGAGATAAGTAATATTTGCAAGTGCTATTCCTCTGAACACATACAGTTAGGCTTTCCCTTGATCAAAGAGGCTTCACAATTTTGACTGCTTAATTCAGATTCAAGATGGCTTTTTGCAATTATAAAGAGGTCTAAACCTCCTCTCCTCAAATTCACACATTCAAATTGTATCAGAAACCTTGAACATACCCCGCCTTAGACTCCCACCAAGATCTGTCCGAACCTCTTTTACCCGAGGATGAATTATAGGAGATACTGGCATCATAGGCAAATGCCCAAATCCGGTTCCTCCATTGCTTGCTTCAAAATTACTGGGAAATATTACCTGAGAAAGAAGAAATGTTAATGTCAGTGTTAAGACAACAAATAGATTTCTCTTCTTTGTGCTAATCTATTCATGGAAGGTTTTTCTGCAGCAATTGTCTCATTTGAACAGTTCTCAGTATAAAACAACAGTAAGAAAAAGAGCATGAATTTCCTAATTAAAAAAAAAGAGGTAACATACTTCTTCACAGGTTGGGACCTTGTTATCTGATGCCTGGAGGGCATCCCAGAGCGCTGAGTCCTGAGTCCAGGCAAGGCTCTCAAGAATTTGTTCCTCAATGCTGTTGAGGTGCTTCACCATGTCCCTGGAAAGTCCTTCCTCAGACCGAATCAGAACTTCAATTACCTAATGGTAATAAGACACATGAAAGTCATAGTATTCATGATTAACACTCAGATCCTTATTTTTTTCTGCATTCTGTTTCAAACTTCTCTTCAATGAATGCTCCAGCCTCCTCCTCACATTTTAATCTTCCCCAACCCTCTTCTGATGGTTTTAAACCCTTCCCCAAAAGCAATCAAAGGGTTGGAAGTAGACAGCAAACATCTCATCAATGCAGAACAACCCACTCCCAGGGATTTACTTAAGGCACTGTCTCAAACTGCTAAACATGTACAAAACAAAAGCAGTAAGAACCTGCTTTGCTCACCCAACATGTGCAGCAGACCTAGGATGATACAAGCAGGTATATCCCCTTAGGCTGGAGGATATACCCCAATATTTAAGCTTTCCTTCCGTTCAGACAAGCAGCCCACAGCAAAAAGGGTTGAAAACCAGCATCTTGCAGTCCTAAGGCAGTATTTATTTACCTTATAGAAATAGAATGGCCTGAGGTCAAGAACTTCAATGATCCAGGGGAAGGTCCGAGGTGAGCTATATGCAAAAAGCACAATCTCCAAGCAGCATGCCATGAGAGAGCGGTGAAAGACATCTTGTTCCAAGAGAGCCTGAGGAGATTACAGAAGATGTCAGTGATTTGAGGTTTGGGAAACGGGAGTTTGAGCTTTGTGGCACTAATACTACAGAGCTTATAGCTGGAGAGAGGAGCTACTTCTTTCTCCTACGTTCCACAAACTCCTCATTTTACAGGGAAGTTCAGAACGGTAAAGACTGTAAGAAGACCAACAGCACCAAAATAATCACATTTTTCAGATTATAACCAAATGATCTGGCCTCCTTATTGTGAGTCACAAAGCAGAGCAAAAGCATTTCTATCTAATGATAAGTACATTAGGTAGAAGGAATAAAAGTTATCTCTCCATAAAGTCACAATTCCAGAAGGCAACACAAACTAAGATGGTTATGCCAGAACTATACCATTTTTAATAGCAATAAAAACTGCCTTTAGGCACCTCCCATATGTTCCTCCTTTTTTAACAGTAACAATGCACACAAATTGCTTTCCTGCAGGCTATTCTGTTCTGGAACTGTCTGAAGAAAACCCTCCCAGAGAGGGTTACAAAAAGTGTTGTCCTCTTTTGCCAGTTCTTCACTTACAGTCAAATCTTTCCCATGCAGTCTTCGTATTTCTTGCACCATTATAGTCTCCAAGATTTTATAGTATAAGATCTCTGCCAGCATTAATCTGTTTACAGCAAAATCTGAAATTTAAAACCAAAAGAGATGAAGCCCAATACTGTTTGCAAAAGCAGTCTTAGACTAAATTGACCTTCTGTTTGTCCTTCTGTGAGAAAATAGTGCACGTGTGTATGTACAGACTGCAACTCAAAAAAGTATGGTTAGTAGTCCACTGGTGACAAGAATAGCATGAAACTCTCAAAGTGTTTTGAAGGATTATGTATTTTAATATTTCTAGTGATATAACTTTGCAGACAGTTGCAATTAGAATTTTCCTATTCATGTTCCATTCCCTTTAAATTCTAATCCAAGAAGAAAGCAAGTTTACAATGTTTAGGAGCGGCTAAAGTTTCAGTTATCCCATTCTGATCTTCAGCCTTGGATTTTCTCTGTAGTACATTTTTATTCTTTCAAGTGTTCTGTTTGACAGCAACAGTTTTCTGTTTGGATATGTTCTGGGTTAAAAATAGCTCCACAGTATTATATACTTTAGTGACAGTATATGTATGCATGTCATTTGCCTTGATTTAATATTCAGAAACATCCCAATGCATTTCATGTCCATACCTATATGTGATCCTGGCTGTTCATCTGTTGACTGAGTGTAGCTGCAGCAGAACTTCTCACCTATTTCTTTCACTCTGCTCATAATGCTTTCCATAGGGCTGCGTGCACAAGACCTGCAGCAGAACACAAAGAGAAAAGCCTTGCTTGTATAAACAAACGTCAAGTTTCAAACAAGCCTCAAAACCCAACAACAACAAAAAATACCACCCAAATAAAAAGAAGCAAAGCTGCTTATACTGAGCTTTCCCATGGAGAACAGAGGAAAACACAAAACATACAGGAATATTGTTCCCTTTTTAACTTTCCTAATAGAGTTGAGAGGCTATGCAGATTTTGGAACAAATGCAGAAGCAAGCAAGAGCTCAGGAGAAAAAAAAAAATGTATCTGCTAGGAGCAAGGTGGTAGGAAGGATGCTACAACAGGCAAGCACATATATCCCAACTCTTTAAGTGAAAGACTTAAAGGCTTGCTAACTAACATTACCTTCCACCCGGAAAACCTCTGCCAACAGTTACCGTATCTTTTAATTGAGCCATACTTGTTTTAAGTTTAAGCAAACAAAAAAGCATTTGGCTTTCAAGCAAGCAGCTAAATTAACATTAGCAAAAGCTGAAAGTACATTAATACATTAGTGGTAACAAACTGGAGTGGGTGTGTGTGTTCAGCTCTCCTCCAGAAGATGAGATCATCTATAAAACAGAAGACTGCTCAACAAGAAGCAATACAGAAACACAGACAAAAACATTCTGCACCACACAAAAGTCAAATTTGAGCAAGAAAGCAGTCACAGGAGTGAAAAGATGAGTTTCCCTTTCCATGAGAGCAGCTGCAGTGGATGTACTTACTCAAAAATAGCTATGAGTTGTTCACTCGGTGCATTTTTCAATCCAGCCACAATGCTCTGCAACCGGCTCACACTTTGTGTTGCTGAAGCAACAGGGGTGATGACAGCTTCCTTTTCTCGTAGGTATCTTCTTCCAGTCAGGGGAGTTGAAGGGGCAAATGACCTTTTCTGTCAGAGAAAATAATAACTAAAAATCAGGCAAAAGAACTGTTTCAAAAACCTTTCCAATGAGCATCTCATTATTATGCTACCTGAAGGCTGACATCAAAACTGATCTCAAAACCGACTCACAATTAGCTCAGGTTTTCCCAGGATTCCATCAATAGAAAAAATCCCAAATCTCCTGGCAGACTGAAATTAACTCAGAGGGGTTTTGTCTGGGTTTTCTTTAAGTAAAATATAAGAAAATGAGACTTTAAATCTTAACACCTGTAAATTCAACAATGGCACAGGGTGCCCAGAGAAGCTGTGGCTGCCCCATCCCTGGCAGCGTTCAAGGCCAGGTTGGACGGGGCTTGGAGCAACCTGCTCTAGTACAAGGTGTCCCTGCCCATGGCAGGGGGTTGGAACTGGATGACCTTTAGGGTCCCTTCCAACACAAACCGTTCTATGATTCTCTGATCCTGTTTAAGGAATAGTTATTTACTGAATTTCACAGGAAAGCAGACTGAAGCCTGTGAATAGCATTCATCATCTTCCTCTCGGGAACGAGAAATTCAAAGTCCCCTCAAAGATTCAAATAGCATACAAGGATAAAAATACTTGAAGGAGTACTTCCAGTGAGATCAACAGGTTAAACAAATCACCTTTTCAAAATGCTGCTGGAGATGACTCTCCACATGAGCTCTTGCTGCTGTTTTCCCTACTGGTATATCTACAGGGAATTTTCGAGGTGTGCCAATTTCTTCTTCAGCATCAGCGCCGAGGAAAACCCTCTCGTCGAAGTCACCCACTGTCAGAACATACTCCTCATACTCTTTATTCAGGGCTTTGCTGAAAGAGAAGTCCAGGGTTTACATCAAAGGTTAAACTGCTGAAAATAAAAAGATGCCAGTGGAGACAAGGTACAAAATGGAAACCAAGGTGTGTTCAAAGCACTGATTACTTTCAGCAGCAGTGAACAACAAAACTTCATTACCCCAAGCAAACTGCATGCAAACCAAGTTTGGACAAAGAAACAGAAAGGCTTCCATGCTTCCTTTAGACATCAAGCTACTTAGGAAAGAATAGGGACTACTCATATGCTTCCACATCACAGTATTATTGAAGTAATGCTATTAATTTTTAAGTAGAAATACTGAAAGTTTCACTGCTTCAAACAGATCACAGCAAAAACACTTTATATCTACATTTGAGTGTTATCTACATTGTTAAAATAATGGAGTCTTCACTCAAAATTCTCAAAGCAAACCAGCACTCACCTTGAAAAAACAACTTACTGGGTATTTTTGGAAAAGGAGGAAAAAAAAAACCCACCTTTAAGGGATGCAGAAAAAGCAGCCGTTGTTCGTATTTTGCATTTAAATTAGTTTTCAGAAGTGAATTTAAAATGTTTCTGAAACAATTACACTCCCCGCAGAAAAGCTCTACCTCTTTTTTGTGGTTTTGCAATTGTTGCTTCCTTTTCTTTTGAGTACATTAGTTACATTCACAGATTTATACACACAGCTGGAGACTGACACAGGAATCTAGACTTCCCTACTTAGGTACAATATTTGATGGTGTGTATAGAAACATATCCACGAACTTCAGAGGCAAGGTTCTGATTTGCACTAGATTACTCAAAGGTTACACGTGCCAGAAAATAAGGGCAAGCACCATAAAACCTGACACTAAGGAAGAAACTCCATAGCTGACATTTGACACGTCAGATCCAGAAATAATTTCAGCCAGATAACAGCTTTGACTGTCAAATAATTAAAAACGATTAGTTACGCTAAGGTAAAGGAACAGGAAAACCTGCATTACAGAAATCCCAGACTGGTTTGGGTTGGAAAGGACCTCAAAGTTCCAACCCCCCGCCACAGGCAGGGACACCTTCCATTAGAGCAGGTTGCTCCAAGCCCCATCCAACCTGGCCTTGAACACTGCCAGGGATGGGGCAGCCACAGCTTCTCTGGGCAGCCTGTGTCAGCGTCTCAGCATCCTCATGGTAAAGAATATCCTCCTAATATCTAATCTAAATCTACCTCAAGATTCAGAACATAAGCTGTAACTTACCTATTTTCAGTGAAATTGTAAAGATCCAACAGACATTCTCCTTTTAAAATCTAAGAATAAAAAGCAGAAATATTTTACATAATGAAATGAAAACTGTTCCAACTGTCACAGGGCATGATGGTTTTAGCCAAAAAGAAAATAAAACTTAGGAGCATAACTGGACCTTTTTTTTTTTTGCCTAGACCAAAGGACTACAATACCATTAGGAAGACAAATAGATGAGGACAAAGCCCAGTTCTAACCAAGCTATTGATAAACTCAGTCTTCACAGTGATGCTTTTAACTTCTGCTCCATTGGAAGGTTCGGGACTGCACTGATGAGTGACTACACTAAAACTTCCACAGAGCTTGGAAAAAACTGTCAGGGCCAAAACCAGAGAGAATAAACTGTCCACCTGCAACCTCAACCTCTTCCTGCCAAAGCATTTTGCTGAATGCAAGCAGGAGGACCCACACTATAGTGGCAGTTATTCCACACAATAATTTCACAATGAGATTACATTTTTGCCTGAACAAATCATTATTGACCACAAGTCAGTTTCCCACTGCCAAGAAAGGAAATCAAAGATTCTCTGCTGACAGAAAAAGGCAAAACACAGAGAACTTTATGGCACACATCATTAAGAGTAAAGAGTAAATTCTGCTTCTGCTAAAATACATGCAAAGAAAACCTAGCCCAGCCTCAGTCCACTTGCCTATTAGTACATTTTCCTGCAGGACCCATAGGAGTTGTTTTGAGCATCTGAGCACTACAGTGCATTCTTAAAACTACTGAGATGTACCTTCCTATCAAACAGTTTTGAAATGTATGGCTTAAAGTAGTGTTCCTTTATTCCTTTTGCTTCTACTAAAAGCCCATCATGCAGCTCGCAGAGTGTGGCAATGATGCAAGGAGGATCTTCAGAGGCTTTGATCTCTGTCATCCGGAAGCCCGCTGGTAAACCTGAGAAAAAGGAGGAAGGTGAAGAAAGACTCCCTTTAACTTCATTTGAAAAGCACTAAGAGAACAAAGCATATTTGATTTTAAATTATCTGTCCCCACTATACCTTTGAATGATGGATTTAGCAAATCTCTTCTATTTGGACACAATAGGGCATTTGCAAAAATCAGGTCCAAGCAGCACAGAAGCAAATGATAGGAATTTACTAAATCATCTCCAATCATACGGAAATTACCTTTAAGAGACAGCACATCATGTCAAGCAACACAAGAGCAGTTCATAACTCGGAAGGTGTACAAACCATGCAGCTAAGAAAAGCAGGCCCTACCCTTGGTGTACACAAAGAGAGTCCAGCAGAAGTTGAAGAGATCTTTAACATTGCAGGGCATCCGCCTGTCAAGGAGGAAGAGTGGGGAGAAGTCAGTCTTCAGTTCCAGGAAGCTGGAACCTGTTTTACAGTAAGAATTTCATTCCATTTCCTTGCTCAAAAAACACAGCTGCTGTCTTACCTTCATTTTGCACCAGGTGCATCACAATCTAAGCTACATGTCCTTATTGCAGCTTCCACTGACTGACAGTCTCTTACCTCACTCCATGGAGCATTTTGCATCCCCAACCTTCTGGCCCTTTCCTGAGCTAATGGCTGCCACAGGCCTGTGACCCCAAACACATCATTTTGCTGCTGCCACACTTCTAACAGAGCCCTCCCACGGCCGATTTGGAACTTTACATCACTTTTTAAAGCACAATCATAGAATCCCAGACTGGTTTGGGCTGAAGGGACCATAAAGCTCAACCACGGGCAGGGACACCTTCCACTGGAGCAGGATGCCCATCCAACCTGTCCTTGAACACTGCCAGGGATGGAGAAGCCACGGCTTCTCCGGGCACCCTGTGCCAGCGCCTCAGCACCCTCAAAGGGAAGAGCTTCGCCTAAGAGCTCATCTCAATCAACCCTCAGTTTAAAGCCATTCCCCTTGTCCTGTCCCTACAGGCCCTTGTAAAAAGACTCTCTCCAGACTTTCACATTAAGTATAGCCCTTTACAAAGAAAAGTCACATGAAACCTCAAAAAATACCTCTGTTTCCTGCTTCGCTGTGGTTTTGAAGTTTCTTCGTAAGGGTTTTGAAATACATCCAAAAATATTGGTTCAAATTTTTTGAAAATCACAGTTGACACTTCAAAATTCCTCTCCAGCCTCTCCACTCGCTCTCGGAATTCCTGTGGTAGATTTGACATGTCCATCCACTTCTTCATTTTGCTAAAAAACTGAATTAGACTTAAAAGAAAGAAGGAAAGTCTGCTTTATTTTGAGCTTTATCTCGCTTCCTTTAGTCTAGTTAAAGAAAAAGAAAAGGCCAAAATACAATATATTTGCTCCTTAACAACTAATCTGATCAACATATAGGTTTACTGTTTATTTGAATAGACTCCTAAGCTGCATGTATTGTAAGCTTTTCACCTCCTGTTGTGCTTTTCTCCCTGACCCTTCATGGCACATGCATGGAATCACTGATTGTATCTGAAGGCTGCAAGCACAGCCGTGTCAGGTATAGTAGGGCTGGAAGGGAAAGGCGGCCTCAAGTGTGCGGAGGGGGAAGCAGTGAAACCACAAACACGGGTTCGTGCCTGTTACCTACACAAAACCCATTAGCTGTAGGTGTACGCTGGCAACTCAAGTCTGGATCGCTAATGGGACAGCCAGGTCTTGTTTGTGCTTCAATTAACTACAAAAAGGAAAAGAAATAATTGACGTGGGTGGAACAACTGCTGCGCTGACACGGGTGGTTCTTCAAAGGCCTGAAGTTGAAAGGCAAGGATTTGCATCTTGTTTCCCTTTCCAACAAGAAGATTTATTGCTTTTACACCAGTACCTCAGGACACGCGTTCTGCAGCGCTCGGGGCTGTGGGAACAGCAGCGGGTTCCCGAGCTGGTAGGAACCTTATCACGGAATCCCAGACTGGTTTGGGTTGGAAGGAACTTTAAAGCTCATCCAGTTCCAACCCACTGCCACGGGCAGGGACACCTTCCACTGGAGCAGCTTGCTCCAAGCCCCTGTGTCCAACCTGGCCTTGAACACTGCCAGGGATGGGGCAGCCACAGCTTCTCTGGGCACCCTGTGCCAGCGCCTCAGCACCCTCACAGGGAAGAATTCCTTCCTAGTATCTAATGTCGGCCGTTCACTGCCCGGAGAGCCCTTAGCGGAGCAGGGAGGGGCTCACCTGAGCCTGGCGGAGCGCAGGATCCTGGTCAGCGACACGGCGTTCCCCTCCATCAGGCCGCTGCCCACGGTGGGCACCCGGCTCTTGCGGCAGGCGACGTAGAGGGCACAGGCCAGCCAGTGCAGCGGCTCACCCTGCGGGACACGGACGGCGCGATGCGGGGAGGTGCGGGAGGGGGCCGCGCCCCGCCCCTGACAGGACCCGGCCCCGCCCGCCCCACTCCGCTCCCTGACAGGACGCGGCCCCGCCGCCCGGCCCGCCCGCCCTCACCTCCAGGCTGTAGGTGCCCCGCAGCGCCGTGAAGTCGCGCAGGGCCTCGGCGGCGCTGGCCGCGTCCAGGTTGAGCTCCTGGCAGAGCCGCTCGATGGCGGCGCCGGGCTCGGCGGGCGGCGGCTCCGGGCGGGACATGGCGGGCGCGGCCCTGCCCGGCTCGCGCGCCAAAACTGCTTCGGCGGAAGGGAGCGGCGGCTTCCGCCGTGAGGGGAGAGGGGCGGGGCTTGGGGAGAGGGGCGGGGCCTCGCCCCTGTGGCGCGGTGTCCCTGTCGTGGGTGTCGCCTGTCGTGGGGTGTCGCCGGTGTCGCGGAGCGGCCCCGCGGGTGCTCGCGCTCTGCCGTCGCGCACGCTTGTGTTGGCTCGGCCGGGAGCTCGCTCCGAGGCATCGCGAGGGGCGGATCTCGCGGCATCAGGCCCGGCCTAAGGGCGTCCACGCGGTGCTGGTGGCGGGAGCGCTTCGAGAGCGCCGAGGTTGTGCCTGGAACGCGTGTGGGCACCGTCCCCACGGGCCGGGGCAGCTCCTGCAGCCCCTCGAAGAGGCTGTGAGAGCCGGGGCCCACAGCGCAGGCAGGGGAGGTGGTTCCAGCCTGACCACAGAGCCTGGTTTGGGTTGGAAGGGACCTTAAAGCTCACCCAGTTCCGACCCCTGCCACGGGCAGGGACACCTTCCGCTAGAGCAGCTTGCTCCAAGCCCCATCCAGCGTGTCTTAGAGGGCACTTCAACCACCACCTAATGGTTCTGTTTGGGTCAGGTGCTGCTGCTGCGGGTGTTCCACCTTCTCTCAGCTGTTGGAAGGTGGTGGGGCAGAAACATGGCAGAGCAAGCCCCACGCATAGTTACTCCTTCAGGAACAAAGATGTGCACTCCTTGGAGGGACTCAAGCTTTGTTTTTTGTGCATCTGCTCCCCCGTGAAAGATCGGTGTCCATAAAGAGAATGACAGATTCTGCCTAAATATGGGATGATACTTGCCTGCGTCCTGAGATGAAAATCAGGGACAGGAGTGCAGAGATGAGCAGCTCCAGGATGTTTCAGTCACTCACGTTAAAGGCACCTCTATCCTGCAAAACAAAACCCAGAGCGAGCTGTGCCCACCATGCCCGTCCTCCACCACCAGGTCCACTCACCTCCTACTAGAAAGTGGGCAACACACTCCTCTGATGAGACACAGCACATCAACACCAGCACAACTGCTCCTCTGTACCTGGGGCTGCAGATCCATCGAGCAGATAGCCTGCATTCCCGATGCTGGGGGGGAAGGCTGCAGTGAACTTAAAGGGAGTCTGAGGAACTGGAGAGTTCACACCATCGTTTTGCCTCCTCTGTCCCCATCCAAGATGTCTCTTCTGCCAGTACTTTCCTGCTCCTCCGTCCAAATAAAAGCAGCAGCAAAATGCCAGAACAAGGTATTCAGGCAAGGGCAGGAGGAGCAAGCAAAGACCCTTGTTTTTCCCTCTGTGCCTTTTTTCCTGGAGCTTAAAGCTTTTCCTGTGCATGCATTTATTCATCTCAAAACCCGAATTAACACCTACTCTTCTAGAGCACGAGATCCTTGCTTATGACAAGCATTTATTTGGCACCTCTTAGGATTTTACAAGGCATGGAGGAACTGAGCACCTCTTCTGCTGCGAGGTGCCACCTAAGTGCCAGGACTAACTGGCATGGGGAGGAGTCTCATGCCTGGTCCCTGGTCCTCTGCCCATCATCCAGATGAAGCAGGTCAGTAGAGCTGTTGTGCTCCGTGGTGGAGCTTGTGCTGCTCCATTGGTCAAACAGCCCACGGGGGGCAGTGACTGACCCCACACACATTGAGTTAACCCCCCCAGTGCTGGGTGAGTGAGTGCTGCTGGCCGCAGAAGGAGATTATCCCCGTATAACCTCATTCCATGGCAGGGAAAGCCATGAGCCAGCTGCAAACAGCCCTTCCCTGGAGCAAATCACATCTCACATGCACGAGAATGGAAGAATTCCACTGGGTTCAACAGCTGCTCAATGGATTCGTGCTGAGAAAAAGGCAAGTCACGTTTATCACTGAGTCAGGTGAATTAAACATTCACATATATTTGCTGGAAAAAAGATTATATACATCTGTAGCAAGGCTCTGCCAAGTCTGACAGATAAGCATCATCTAGTCACTAAATTAAAAAAATAAAAATCTGACTTTTAAACCTTGTTTTTTTTCTCTTTTTATCCATGTTCAAGAGCACAGACAGTTTATTTTGTTAGCACATTTGGTGAAGGATGTTATGTTTTGTGTGAGTAGCCATGAAAACCGGTGAGGATTTGGCATTTGGTTTTGGAAATGATGGAAAAGAAGAAGAAGCCACTTAGGCCTTACAGTCTAAATAATCCACAGAGTATATCAGGTTGCGAAAGGGTCACAAAGCAGCAGTCAAAGAGAAGCCTGAACACCCAGAGACGTAGCATACATGTCTGATAAGGAAGAACAAGGTATAGAGCATGCTGGCTAATTAAATAAATGTCACTTTAAACCCTGTTCCTTAACGCGTGTAACCCTGGGAAAACCATCCCGTAACAAGAAATGGACTCTGAAGAGATTGCTGTATCCATTCACAGTAAGGCTTTGAAGATATATGAAGTTTTATAGCATTTGTATTTTAAGGATTTAGGGCAAGTACATGTTCTTCTACTGAATAAAAAGAAAGTTAGTACTTAAAAGGTTCAAAAATATATCAATTGTGATTATTTTTTTTTACATAAATAAATTATATTGATTTTGGATTTAACAGCTGAAAAAACCCTTTCTGCTTCCACTGGAGGCAAAACTGAACAAAATGTTAGTTAAATAGAGATAGCAGCATTTCTAAGAAATCTGTCGATAGTGATACAGTATCTATGCTACAAGGATGTTATTAAATAGAACACATTTAATTATCAGGGGGGTGTGGGGGGGTTGCATTATGATTGGTTACATACTTAAAATCATCCAATCCAGAAAACTGGGAATAAATTCCGTGAAAATAGAAACCAAATGCTTTTTAGACCATGGGTAACAGACTTCTTTGAGATGCTAATTTTAACATGTACATAATTTATAATCCCAAATGTATAAAAGACAATGACAAAAAGCATCATAAATAAATAATGCAAACTGAAATAGTTATGTCAAAACATTTGGACCATCTGATAAATTAGCAAAACTGTAACAGAAAATAAGTAAAAAATACAGTAAATTGTGACAACCAAGTGTGGAACCGATTACTAGCACACTCCCAACTCCCTCACCAGCCTGCCTTTCATCTCACGCTGCACCACTGCGGCTTTGTTTCAAGTCTCAAACCATGAGCTGCAAATAGGAACAAGCCCAAGTGAAAGAAGAACTACACGAGGAGTGAAGGGGAAGGAGAAGTTGCTTGTGGCAGAGTCTCAGTACCCAGAGCTGCGGGGGGCTGACGGCATTAAAATCTGTCCGTTTAAAATGCAGACATAATCATTTGCCAGTGGAGGGCGGGGGGACTAGGAAATACTGTTCAACAGCAAACGGAATGGAAAGAAGAAGCCAAGGTCATCTCTTCACAGTCTAATGCTAGAAAAGAAGAAACTTGAGCTATGGAAGTCTCGACAGTCCTTAGAGGACTCCCCACAGAGGAAAGCTGGCCTACAGCCTGCTCCTCGTCTGCTGAAGGGACGTTGCTTCTAGGGTAAGGAGTGGGAAATATAAAAACTCAGAAAGCCTCCACCAACGTATATATAATGTTCATATACGAGCATTAAAATCAGTGTGGCCTGTTCACGGCTGGAAAAAAAACACCTTTACAGCACTTCTAATGCCATAGATGAGAACTAACGCCATAGAGGAGAACTGAAGACGAGCAGAACGATGAAGAAACCGGTAGCTACAGGTACAGTAATCCCAAAAAAGTCATGCAAGATGTGCAAAACCTTTCCAGCTCAAGCTGAAAAGTTCTTGGAGCTCTCGAGGAAAGGGCAACTAAACTCCACTTAATGCAAAACCAAACTTTGGTTTTAAGAAGTACAAAAGAATGTCTAGGTCATTATTTTCACTCGCTGCAGTTTGTCTCCAAACCTTTGAGGTGGGGGCATGATAAAGAAATTAGATCACTACCAGTTATGCTTATTTTTTTTCCTTTCAAAGAAATGAATATATGCATTTTCAATCATTAGTTATATACTTCTGTCTATACTACTATTCTAGTAACCATGATAAAATAGGGAAATACTTTAAATCAAAAAAATACACATTAGCACTTACTATAGCTGTGCTTTTTACCCCCAAATACAGGCTTTTTCGTTCAGTGTCGCTGTAGACAGAAATACCCTTGTCTGCGTGTAGACCAAGAGGTAAAGACTTTTCTTTTGCTGCTTTTTCTTCTCAAAGGAGTGAGCAATTTCGGGGGGAAGGGGGGGGGCTGTGTGTGACCGAGTACTGGATTTGCTATCGTCGGCTGGGATGAACGACTGGAAAAACAGAATGAGAATTCGGTGCCTCCCATACTAGCTAGACAACACTGTTTATCTAATAAAGTGGCAAGACCCTGCAACTATTAACATGTAGTATGTCACCAGAGGTTTCTTTTTTTCTGACAGGGAATTAGGTAGATAATATTACTCATGGAAACACAGGTTTATGAAGGTGGGGCGGGAGGGGAAGTAACAAAGAGTTTATGGGATAAGAAACTCACAAGCCACAATCTTTTTGTGTTTTTTTTTCATTGAGAAACAAAAAGTTCTAATTGGGATCGCGAGCCGCTTCGCGCTCCGGCTCCGCTGGTCCCTCCTGCTCCTTCTCTGCCGAGGACGGTGGTGTCTGCTCCGTACAGTTTTGACTGTTTGCAGCTTCCTTTTCCGGCAGTGGGACAGTCTCTGGCTCTGGGTTTGCCGTCTCCCCTTTCGCTTTCTTTCTCTTCCGTTTCTGGCTTTCCAGGTTGGCTGCCTCCGAGTGCCTGGTCTGCTGTATGCCGGGCAGCGCCATGCCGATGCCAGGGGAAAGAAACATCGAGGGATAGATCAGTCCAGGAGACATCCCTGGGATAAGGAACGGGTTAAAAGCTACAGGACTACTGGTAGTTATTGCGGATTCTGTCTGATTAGAAAACGAACTAGGACCAGGCTTCTCTTCCGAGAGAGTTTCTTTTTTCACATCCTGGCTACTCGGTTTATCCTCAGAAGCTTTCTCTGCGTTGGCTGTACCACTTTTCGTTGTGCTTGTTAACGAAGTCGGAGCGGTCGCAGTACAAGTAGTTGTCATGGGGGGGTTGAGGAGTCCTCCAACGCCAAACATCTGGGGCACAGTAGCCATGCCCGGCAGCATCATGGGCAACATACTCAGGGTGCTCTTCACGTCCTCGCCGGCAGGCACTGCTGCAAATCCAGCAGGAAACCCAACCAGCCCAGTCAGGGGGATCCCTTGCATGTTTCTCATGTTCTGAAGTCCTACCAGATCCATCCCAGCAATCAGTCCGTTCATGAACAATGGTCCCATTCCAGAGGAAGAATCTGCTACGACGCCAGGGCCTTTAATGAGGTCGCTTCGGGGCCTTCTCCCCCTGCGGCGGGGCCCCGTGTCCCGGAGCACAGGCTCGGTCAGGATGCGATTGAACTTGCTTTCCGGCAAGTAGCCCTGAGAACGAAACACACACAACAGAAAAGACCTGATGGTTATTACGGCACCAAAGGAAGCCTGGCTTCTCTGTGCTTGCATCTGCACCCCAGATGGTGTCAGCACAGAAGTATTTGCCTACATGACATGGAATTTGAGAGGCACACACAACTTTACCCCAAGGGATGCTGCCAAATGCTGCAAAACACCCTCGCTCTGCCCTGGTGTGATACTGCACCATTAAAGTGCACAGGGAGGAAAGGAGGAAGCACATTTGTACCCTGTATTTTCAGCCGAGGCCTCAGCATCAGCTGCTTGCAGCATGAGAAGTGCCGGGGCAGCTTAGCTCCCTTCCCAGCTTTAATCAGGGCTTCAGCAACAGGTCAACAATCCTGTCTTTTAGATGTGAAGGGCCAAATTTTCAATGCTCTGCAGTACAGCAAAGCTGCATGGGATGACTCGCAGAGAGGCGTCATGCTGTCTGAGGAGGTCCCAGCCAGAGATTGCCTGAGACACCAGGAAGGTTATTCTGAGCATTCAGAGGCAGCAACAAAACCCAGCGGCCACAACCAGGCGAGACTGTCCAGTAACACAGAGCAGCTTCAAACTCCATTTTCAGCATTCTTATCACACACATTTAGACATTTCCCTTTGTGGCTCCCTTGAGTTTCAACACTGCCGTTCTTTGAGCCATTTCCAATAATAGATTTAGGTAGGAAAAGTAGTTCCCATTGACACCTGCAGTGCAGAGCCTGGAATCGGATGACCCTGCAGGCTGCACGTCTACTGCCCAAAGAGGGAGAATCTTCTGCTCTGCTCCCACTGGCACATGGGAGAACCAGCATGTGGCCACCACTGTGCCTGGGCTCCATGGGGCAGCCAACCCCATGCTCCTGCCTGCCCAAGCATCCAGAGCAGCCGGATGTCCCTCTGCATGCATGTGCCGGGATGGATGCACACTGCACTCGCCCGAAGCAAAGTGCGGATGGGGCTCAGGGGTGCGAATGCTCACGGGCATGCAGCGGGTGCCCGGGGTGGTGGCCAGGCACACAGCTATTCCTATCAGCAAACAGACCATTCCCTGTGAATGAGGGTGAGGAAGAGCTGCCAGCTCACACAAGTCCGGCTGCCTGGACGGGGAGCTGTTCCCTGGGGAGTGGGACAGACCATGCCAAATCTCCAGCGCTAATTAAAAGTGATTTTGAGAGCAGTACAAACCTCGTAAGCCAATTGATTCCCCTTCCATCCCCCTGCAAGGGCATCACACAAACCACGGCAGCCCCAAAACCAGGGAACAGGAGAGAGGGAGCACAGGGAAAAGTCTGGGTAAGGCCAGCCCGCAGGGTGGGGAAGGGAGATCCAGCAACAGCCATGTGCCGGAGGGGACAGCTCTCCTCTTCCTCCTCTGCCACACACTGGGGCAGGGACTGGCGTGACAAACAGCGTGAATGAACGCGGCGAGGCTCATCTCCATCCTGCCCCTCTCCCTGCCAATGCCTGAGCCTTCAGGCCTGGTGACCAGGCCCAGGGCTGCACAGGCAGTTTGCAGGAGCTGGTGAAAAGCCTTTGCTGAGGGTAGTTTTGAAAATTTGACCCATGAGGATGTGTTTTGTCCACTCCCTGACATCCAGCACCCGCATTACTGCTCCTGGGGCATTTCTATTGCCCCTGCTATTGCTAAGCATCCCGAGCCTTTCTGGACAGCCACCCTGTGGTGCTGAGCCCCGTTCCCAGGGCATTGAACCCCTGCTCTCCTCCATCCTCTGGCCACGCTGTTGAGCTGCGGCAAGTGCCCAACCTCCCTCTCTGCCATGCGAGTGGTCCCGGTGCTGCCGGCCCTGCAGCTCTCCCCTCCCAGCTCCCAGCTCCTCACTGGAGAAAGGTTGTGGGGATGGGGAGGGGAAAGAAAAGATGACATGATACAGATTTCTCCAAAAGCTCTAACTTACTGAAAGCTTAACAATGTCAGCCCAGTCAGCTGCAACAGCATACTCCAAGTTTGCATCAAGCCACCTTGGCAATTCCTTCAATGCTGGTGCCGTGGCTCCCCCTAACTATAAAACACAGCACAAGGATGACCTCTATTGCAGAAAGAGTTATGTAAAATAATACAAGAAATATGATTACACTTCCCCTAGCTCCTTGTTTTGGGCTGCAATTTGGCTGGGGGAGAGGCTCTTCCCTTGCTACACATCTTTGCAGGACTCGGTATGCGCCTGCTGCCTCCAGACACACTGTTCAAGGGAGAGAGGGCAAGTTCAGCCTCTGTGGCCCATCCCATCGTCCTCCCCATGAGCAAGTGATGGGGGCAGAGCTTCTCTAAAAGACACGCTCAGAGCCAGACAAACCCACCCATTCACCCAGGTCTCCAACGGCCATTATGGGTGTAACAGAGGGGAACACAGACATGGCTGGAACAGCCTCTTTCTGCCTCACTCTTTAGTTTTGGGTTTAGATGTGATTAACGTCACATCACCTTCTGACCTACTGCAGTCCTGGGCGTGTTTAAGAACTAAATTTGGTGGAAAGTATCCCTGAACATCCCTTCTCATTCAGAGAGGCGAGCATCAGTGCACTGGGGAGTAAACGGCAGACAAGTAAATCCATGCTCTTTGCTCAGTAAGCAAGAAAAAGCCCTTTAAACCCTCCACTTCCTGCATGTGCAGCCCTTGGGTGGGTATTGGTGTGCTCTGCCTGCACCTCGTAAGGAGGAACAAACTAAAGACATCTGCATGGCAGTATTACAATTTGTAGCGTACTGCAGTGAATCCAAGGGGAACAATCAAATCTGGAACACAAAGCACCAGCACACACCAGGGCTGTGCTGATGGTGGCTTTAAAGCCAAAGGCTGAATCCCTTTGCCACTGCGGGGTCTGTGTGCCCTGGCAAGGGTGAACGCTCAAGACTTCCCTTTACACAGAAAGTCACTCATTGTTCAGGTTTGTGTCCCCTTGGGCACACACATCACAGGACAGTGTAGATCAGTGACGTGCTTGTCCTTTCCATAGGCTCCTCTGGATTAATCTCCCCCAGGTGAGCTCAGGGTGTGCTAAGCATCGCAAGTTACCAAGGGCAGAGCACAGAACAGGCCTTCGCTTACCCGCCGTCCGGTACCCTTATGTACCACAGGCACCCGCTCCTCTCCCGAGAGTGAGCTAATGTCCAATTTGCTGGGGTCCTTGCAGCGTTGCCTCCTCTGCTTGGGCTTGTCTGAAAAACTCTGGAGTGCAAACAAGACAACGTTAATGAGACTGGATGGCTTCATGAGCCTGGGCGGCCACAAGCCCTGCAGGACTGCAGCATGGATGAGCTCCTGAGGGACAGAGGGTCCCTGCAGCCTTGGCCGGGAGCAGCGGAAGCGGCACAGGCTGGTCTCTGCCACAGGGCCAGCTCCCAAATGAGCACTATGGATTTTTGTACATGTAAAGGGGTTTTTGTGTACCCCACTTGGACTGCTCCAGCCCTTTCTAATTCCCCTCCAGTCCTACAACTGCCAATTGATATATGTGCATCTGTAAACACAGCGCTAACCACAGCTAGGAAAGAAAGAGAGAATAGGTCTGCGTGTGCCATCTCGTGTCAGTCTGACATCTGCTCATCTGTTCTTTGGTTTACTCCTATTTCAGCTGTTCCCACAGCAGAGAGGCTGCACCGTGTCTCTTTGGGATCAGAGCCCTTCAGGACCACAATGTACAGAGTTAGAGCTGAGTTGTTGCATATCCCCTACCTACACTGAGTCCCAGCATCAACGCGCCTGTGGGAATGAGGCATTATAATGAACTACTGCAGGCTCTCATTCCTGAGAGTCAAAGAAAAGCCCCCGAGCGTGGTCTGTCCTTCAACAAGCTGAGCTGCTGCAGTGCCCCAGAGCAGCTTCCAATCAATCCCACCTGGAGAGACGACACTGAGGCCTTGCTGGGGACAAGAGGTTCACCAGTAGCACAGCCAGACTGGGTGAGCTCCACTAAGTCCCCATGGAAGGCAGGATGATGGAAATGCACCACCACCATCTGACTCCTCCTTGCAGTGCTCCTGGGAGCCTGGCCTTGGGCACAGAGCTGCCCATGTCTCCAGACTTTGAAAAGCAAGGGCCATTCTGCCCGAGCAAACACTGGTCTCCTCATCTCTTATCTCTAATGAGCTCCAAATCACTACAGGCTTGCATGTACTCCAAGCTTCAGGGAATCCCTGCCTCAGGCATACAATCCTCCAGGACCAAGATGCAGTCTTTTATGTATTATTACAGTTCCTACTCTGTTTTACAGCGTGTACTCTGCCTACCACATGGTCTAATAGGCTAAATAAGCTGAAACCTGGAGCAAACCAACCTATAAAACCAAGAGGCAGATGCTTATGAAACAATAAGAAGAACCAGACAGACTTTGCACCCCACTTTCTTACAGCACCCACAGCCATGCAACCTTTGCAGCCAGCAACACAGCCACTCAGTCCAGTTTTTAATATGAAGAAGTTTCCTTTTGTCTGGGAACCTTGTTTAATACAACAGCACTGCCTAAAATGAGGCAGAGGGAGCAACGCCGACAGACCTTGAGCATCCCAAATCTCTCTTGCCATTTTTCTCCCCACCTTGGCACTTCTGGAAGACACTGGCCTAATAGTGTATTAGGCAGATGGATGCATTGGAGGTGGGGCAGAATAATGCAGCTCAGCAAGTGCCTTTCACTGCAGTAAAGTCCTGCAGACAGCCCTGATGAACACCACGAGCCACGGTATAGGGAAAAAGCCCTGAACTTAGGACAACCACAGAAGAGCTAACGCACAGGGCAGCACACAGGACAGACACACACACACGTGCCACCGAGGGCCACCCTTACTGTGCCAAAGCCAGGAACTTCGAGTGTGTAGTCGGACTGCTGACGGAGCCAGTCGAGGAGACTCTTATTCGGGACAGCCTTCTCTGCTTGGCTGCCTGCAGCTGGGACTGGCTGTGGAGTTGAGGTAGCAGCAACCGGCCCATCGGGGAGGGGACTGTTCTGAGGGGGCTGCGGCTGGTCTTCCTGAACATCCTGGTGTGGAGGGAAGAGCAGAGGGAGCCCATCAGCAGCATGTGGTGATGCACACAGACCCAATAAGAAGAGATCTGCTCCTGTCACATAGATTAATCCACATATTCCCCAGCACCTGTTCCTTCAAGCATCACCACCACATTACACTTGCGCTCTGTCCCCAGCACTGGTGGCATGAAAGGCAAAGAGAACTGGGAGATGCTTCTGAACTCACCTTGAAACACCCTAATCACCAGGAAGACCAACCAGATCACTTATAAAATTGGTCTAGAGGGACTGGTCTTGCACCCAGAGCCCCATTCTTCTTTGAGCGGATCCCAGAGTAGAAGGGGAAAGGACACAGCAGGCTCTTGGCCATATGTCCAATGCAGTCAAGGACCCTTCCTCATGTTCTCTAATCCTAGACACTCCCTGAAGTGGGGCAGCTGCTTTTGGTAACACTTAGCAGGACTCAAACACTCCAGAGTGCTGCAAGGCAGAAGGAAAACTTCCCTTCCTCCCTGAACTGATATCTGCTCTTGCCTGCTCCAGCACAAGCCAAGCTGTCCTGGAGGAAGTCCTGCACTGTTGTGGGCAGCAGAGCTTGTAGGGGAGCACTGGACTATGAGACAAATCGTGCTGAATCCACGTGAGAAGGGGGGAGCATCAACCCACCTGCAGCCTGGTTGGAAGAGGCCTCTCCTTCAAGAAGATGAGGTCCATCCCTTCTACATTTTTTCTCCTGCCCCGTCTCCTCCTCATGGCAGCATCATCTCTCCGGAGGCTGCCATTCACTATTTGTCCCGTGACAGGATGGATTAACCCTGCCTGGAGGATGCCAGACAAGTCCATGCCCAGGGAACCCTGAAGGGTGTTCACAGTCCCCAGCTTGGTCATGTTTGTATTCAGGGGGAAAGGAGAGGAGTTCCCCGGGGACCCGTCAGAGGCTCTGGACAAGTCCACTGCTGTGTCGCGCCAGCCGTTCAGCACAATGGGTGGATGAACATGGGCTGCTGTCAGCTGCTCCAAGCTCCTCTGTTTGGCATCTCTCTCCATCTCAAATTCATAGGGCCTCCTGTGCTTCCGCTCATCCTTTGCAAAGGCAGGGGTCAGGAAGCCTTCCTGTGTGTATCAAAGCCACAAAGATGGTTACAGCTGCTCACACACTGCCCAGGGATCACAGCTCTTAACACTGAGCTAAGTCAGGCTCTTCTGCCTCTGCAGAAACCCTGAAGGATGCCCTTCCCTGGGCACATCAACCTCTCTTTCCCTCTGTGGGGATGGTGCAGGAACACCCTCACATACACTTTGATCCCCTACAGTGCTGGAACCCTGGGTGCTCCAGGCTGGGTTCCAGGCCAGCAGCTTCTCTTTTCATGGTGTCCAACAGCAAGAGGAGATGGGAGCTGGTGATTAATGTGGCAGTGCCTTCTTGTGCACCTACTGTTTTGGGACACCAGGGCAGTGTCTCCTTTTTCCCCTGATCATGCTGTGGGCTCTGGCACTGACTCTGGAAGCACTTCTACAGCTACAGAACAGCTGTCTTCCCAGGAGGGAAGCAGGGCTCACAGGGGACTGAGAGCACAGGAAGCTTACCAGGAGCTCCCAATGAAGAGGACCAAGTGGCTCAAGCCACGTGTTATACAGCGCAAGTGGCACCAAAAGGCAGGGAGAACCCAGATCCCTCTTGGAAAACTCTTGACCATTTCTAGGCAATTCTTCACCCCAAAGTCCCAAGCCTGTCCCTGCCCAATGCCCCCCCCATACCTTTTGTACCTGTGAGATTAACACCCCATTATTGAAGCTGGGGTCAGAGGCTTCTGACTCAGCAAAACTGTTCCTGCTGCCGGCATTGCTGGGTACCGCTGGAGCTGTCAGCAGGGTCGGTGTTTCAAACTGCTGGCTGGAGGAAGGCCACTTGCCCTTCAGGATGGCATGGCAGATGTTGTCTATGCGGTTGATGATCACACGGTCCTGCAAACAGAATTGGATGGTGGCAGGCTAGGATCTGAATGAGTGACTCAGGATTAAAGACAAACTCAGTTGACATGACCTCAGCCTGGCAGAAAACTGCTTTGGGGAAGGCATGTCCCAAATGGGTTCTTGGGAAGAGCACCCCTGTTAGAGCATCCATGGGGAGACATATGGGGAGGACCAGGAGGCAGAGCTGGAGGTGTGTGAGCTACTGCTGGCCAGGACCACGCAGTAACACTTGCAATACACACAGTGTTGATTTTAAACTCACTTTAGGCCACTCAGAGAAGGAGTAAAGTGTCTTCTCCTGCAGCAGCTGGGCTATGGTCGGTGCCCGGGCATCCTGAAGGTCATCAATCTCCCCGGGCAGGACAGAAGCAGAACTCTTGCTCTCTTCCTCCATGTACTTCTCTGAACCATCTGAGGGACCAACAGAGAACAGAGATCATCACCACCCTGCCTCTCTTGCCCTACTGAGGCAAGAGCAACTCTTCACCCTTTCCCACCCCAGCACCCAGCTGGTTCCACAAGGGTCCCTTTTCCCAGCCAGCCACCAAGAAATGCATCAGCCCTGGCTCATGGCAGGCAGCCCGCACTGCTCAGGAAGGGCAAACATTCCCGTGGGCTGAGTCTGGGAGGACTCTGCTGCAGTGGCCACCATCCCCATACCACAGGCTCCCACAGGCAGCTTTCTTTTCTGAAAGCAAGTGCTTTCAGGCACTGTCCTGTGCCAGGAAGGGAAGGGTGTCCTACGGTCCATGGGATGCTCATGGCAGAGGGGCTGCTGGGGCTAACAGTGGGTGGCTGTGGCAAACACAGCCACAACCCTTTGTTCCCCAGTCACACCAGCTAGAGTGAGCCCCTGGGGGCTCAGCACCCCCAAGGCTGTGGCTCTGCTGGGAGGTCAGCAGGTCCCTCCCACCCCAGAGGTGACTGATTAACAGAGGGAGCTCTTAGGAGCATACCTTGACTCTGGCTGCTGCTGGCTTTCTCCCCATCATGCTCTTCTTGCTTCACCCCCTGGGGCTCAGGGTGCAGGGCATCTCTGTAGCCTGCCTGCCCCTCAGCCCCTCGGCCCCAGGCTTCCACCCCAGCACGGGGGTGCTCTGCCCCTGGGCGCCCCAGCATTGGGGCAGGCAGGCTGAAAGCCTGGCCATGAGCCTGTCCCGGTGAGTGCTGCAGGGTGCTCTCCTCATCCAAGCCATGCTCCTCCCGGCCTTCTGTCCCGGGCTCCCCCAGCCCTTCGGGTGTCCCCAGCCCCAGGGACTCTCTCTCGCCATTCACATCTTCTGGGCAAGTGTCCTCGGGTGTGCGGAGGCCAGAGCTCTGCTCCTCACCCCCCAGTTCATTGGCCTCAGGGTCACAGCCAGCCCTGGTTCTGGGAGCACTCAAGATTTCTACAGCATCTGCTGCTGCCTCAGAGTTGTCATCATCCTCCTCTTCCTCCTCATCTTCCTCGCTGTGGCTCTGACTTGGCCCTGACTTTGCCTCCATTCCTTTCTCCTGCAGCAGATTGATGAACCTCTGCTCAGGAGGAACCTTGATTTCATAGTTACGAAGAGTGGGACTGTAGAGCCCCATGCTTATGACCCCTTCCATGGCAGCGTGCTCAGGCAGCACTGACGCAGGGCTGGTGAGGTCTCCCTTCTGCTGCAGGGCTTCACAGAGCTCTGCTGGGATGCTCTGTGAAGGGTCGCTTTCGGGGGTAGAAGGTGAAGGCTCAGCTTCCTCGTTCTGACTGTCCATTCGGTCACAGCCCACCTGCAAACCCTCTAGGAAGGGAGTCTCTCTCATGGCATCAGCATCGTAGCTGGATGGATCCTCGTCCCCCTCCAGCTTGCCCTCAGAGAGTTTAGCAACGCTGCTTCCAACATCTGGGCAACTTGGGCTGTCTCGAGCAAGGGAGCTTTGCTCACTGTTACAGGCCTTCTCGTCGTACATCATGCACACCAACGAGTCCGGCAAAGAGCTCTCGTCATAGTTACTGGACATGATGTCCTGGACTTTAGACATGAAGGTTTCACAGTTTGCATCCAGCGGACTGCCCCCAGCCTGGGACATTGTATTGTCTACAGCTTCCAGCTTCATCTGACCCTCGGCTTCATTCTCCAGGGACTCACAGGTCCGGTCCACCTGGCTGTACAGAGGGGAACTGTAGAGTTTGGAGTTAGTCTGGTAAAGGCAGCACAGGGTTTCTGGGGCTGGGAGCCCCGTTCTTTTGTTCTGGGCATAGTTCCTGTACGCATCTAAAAAAGACAGCTGGGGGTCATTCATGATGTAGTAGTCGGTGCGATTCAGGCCGTGCTTGGCGGTGCCGATGAGCAGGTCCCGGTCGTGTTTGCCACACTCCCACCACACAGGCAGGTAGAGGCTGGGCCGGCACAGCTTGAGCCGCTCGTGGAGCTGCGGACACTTGAGCACTTGCTCGCGCACCTTCCGCAGCAGCTCGATGCGATACAGGGTCCTGGCAGCACGCTCCTCCGTGATGGGCTCCACGTAGATGTCGGGGTCTGGGGGACCTACAGCAGGGATAGAAAAGCCAAGGCCACGTTATACACATCGATGAGAGGTACTCGGAGCAAGGGGAGTGTTTGCAGTTGAGGCTTCTTTTCCCAGCCTCAGCACCTTCCATTCATTTGCCACCAAATGGACGTGTGGGTGTAAACTGCCTTGACTTTAGCAGCTGGACCAGGAGCAGCACTCGACTGCCTCCAACTGTCCCTGAAACCCTTCCCTTGCTCTCCTGCTCCACAAGAGCAGTGGGACCATTTCTGACCTATGGCCATGTGGACCTACTGTTACCCCTCCACAGACCACGAAATTTCCACTCACCATCCTCTTTCCACAGCGGGAGACCACAGACGTTCTTGCACATGGCCACAAAGCTGTAGAAGTACTTCTCCAGGCTTTCATCTGTCTTCTTCTCCAGTCGAGAGATGGCTCGGAACTGAGTCCAGTCAAAGATCTTTTTCTCCTGGTCATAGATAACCCCAAAGGAGGAGACGGTGCGGTAGAAATCTGCCTGCTCCCTCCTGGTCCACCTGTGGGGTATGGAGGAGACATGAACACCACTGAGATACATTCTGGTCCCAGCGTGGGCAAGGCACCAGGCAGAGGCTCAGAGAGGACTATCTAGTTACTGCCTATCGGTTTTGGAGCAGCTGCCAGGAGAATCACACTAGGAATTAGAAAGGAAGGTCCTGCAGACACAGCTCTCATCCAGAGGGAAACTGGGACTGGGGTTCATTGCTGTAAGGGTCGCAGTATCCACACATTCTGCTGACCCCTGTGGACTCCTGGAGTGGGTGCCAGCCCCTCCCCACTGAAGGAAAGCAACCACGCTGCTTTCAGGGGGGCTCAGTTACAGCACTGTTAGAGCCCAACTTTCACTCTGGTTTGGACCCTGTGAGCTTCCACCTCGTGCGAATCTCTCCAAGGAATGATCCAGGACAGGGATGGTGAAGAGTATCCTGGACAAATGCAGCCCTGGGGCAAACAGGCCACGGAGAACAGAGCAGGGTGCAAACTGCAGGACAAGAGCAGGAACAGGTCATGGCAGGGAAAGGTGAGTGCCAGGAGGGTCCCACCATCTTTTCATTTACTGGGATACAAACAGAATGAGAGCAGAGCACCACCAGGATATGCCATGGGGCTCCCAAGGCCATGAGCAAGAGCCTAATTCAGTGGTGTGAGAGACACGAGGGTCAAAAAGGCTGCACACACAGGCTGTGACAGTGCTTGTGTGTCACTCCTCAGCCACAGTGTGTCCCAAGCACACAACCCTGCTCAGCAGCACTGTTCTGCTGGGGCTGGAGGTGATCCCTGGCCCAGCAAATGCTGGATTTGATCCTGGGGAGCTGTCTCCTTGCTTCCTTTCACCATGTCACCAGTACCATGAAGGCTGATCCCCAGCTAGCCTGGCTGCTGGAGCCACCAGGCTCCCTTGTGCATGGGAACAGCTTTCCCTGCCCAGCAAGGACCCCCATGCCAGCCGTGGTGACATCTACCTGGGCGCAAGGATTTCGACTGGCCTCAATCAGCTCTGGAAAGGACATTCTGCTGCGTTACCTTTTCTGCATTTCTTTGTTCACAGAGTCCATCTCGGAGGCTCTCCGGAACATCTCGTCCTGCAGCCAGTATCCATGGTTACCAGGCATGAGCATCTCAGCACGCGGAGGCAGCTCTTTGCGGTTGCAGCGCTGGTAGACGGTGACAAGCCTCCGCAGTCTGGCTGTGAGAGCAGATGAGACAGGCCAGCAGGATCTGTCTGAGTCGGAGCCATCCTGGGCTTCAAACATCAGCAAGGACATTAGTATTTAATGCACACTCAAAGCCATGGGGTCCCGCATCCCTCCAGCCCAGCTCTGAGAGCTCCCTCCTGCCTCTGCCCTCCCACAGGGGATGCCGAGAATCAGTCATAACTGGGGGACTGTGGTGACCATCCCTGGGCCTCTGCACCCCAAAAGCTGCTGTCTCACAGCCTCACCATATCTCAGCTTCCTTCAGAGAGGCAGAGATCAGGGTAGGAATGACAACTCCAGGCCAGGCTGTGCATGGGAGAGGACTGCAGATGCCTGCTCAGCAGCAGAGCCAGCCAGCCCATGCTATCTTCCAGCAATGCTGAGACCAGCATGCTCATCTCACACAGGCAACTGCATGGACAAGGGCAGGCGAATGGCTTTGGGTCACCCCTGACTGGCTTTGGTTGGGACCACCTATTCAGGAGCCTGGCTGCCCTGCCATAGACATGGGTCAGACATGACTCCTCCTGCCCAGGTTAAGCTACCTCACCCATTATCACTAACACAGAGCAGTGTCCCCCCAGCCCAGCAGTGCCCGTCTCAGTGCCCCGGCTGTGCCGTGCCAGCCCTGGGAAGCCCTGCACGATGCTGCAGGAGACACGGCCTCACCTGCCGCTGGCTCGTCCCGCTTCTCACTGGCTTCACCCACCCCAGCGGCCACGATGTCCTGCAGAAGGAAACCATGAGAGAGGGCTGCCAGCCCCGCACACAGCACCCCGTACCCACAGCCACCCAGGTTGAGGGTGACAGGACAGGCAGAGCTGCGTGTCCTGGGCCCTAGGGCTGCGGTTAGGCTGCCCTCAGCACACACAGGGGAGGTGACAGCTCACAGGGGCAGTTCTATCCGTTTTAAGCTTGGAGGGGAGGTCCACCACCATGACACAGGCTGCAGAGCCACTGCCCAGGACAGTTAAAGTGCACAGCTTCTGCTGCCCAAATGAACTCCACACCCTCCTGTGCTGCCTTGTTCACTGCTCTTCCTCTTTCCCCATGGCCATTCCTTTTAGGACACCACCAACTCCTCTGCCAGGGCCCCACGTGGCTCCTGAAGCTGAGTATTGAGATCCAGCCCCCCTTGGCCATTCCCAGCCAATCCCCCTCAGCTGCCCACAAGGGAGATGCTGCCCAGGTCTGCAGGAAACACACAGAGGCAACAACAGAAGCTGAGATGACACAGACTGCAGGGCAGAGCCCACGTATGGCACAGCAAAGCCGGCACAGGGCTGGGTCACCTCCAGTGGAGGTTCCCCAGTGCCTCACAGCAGAGCTGATGGAGCCAAGCCTGCAGCACAGGGCAGGAGGGAAGGCCTGGCGGCAGCAGATGTTCACTGATCACTGTGAATCCCACTCACCTCCTGCTTTGGCAGCCCTTCCAGCTTTTCTCCACTGCCCTCTTCCTTCTCCATGCAGCCCCTGGGTAAGAGAATGAATTAGTCCCTGGCAGCAGCAGCACAGCACCTCTGGCTGTGCCACTCGTTGGCAGGAGGGAGGAGAGAGTGGTGCTCATGTTTCATACTCCCCCTGCTTTCTGCCTTGCCCGTTGTGCTCTGATGCAGTCTGCTTCCTTCCTCCCCCCTGCACACAGCCCTCCCCACTGCCAGCACAGCCCCAGGAGTGACCCAGGCAGCCCCCAAGAGCTCTGCTCCATCCCTGCCCACCTTTCGGCAGTGTCCTGAGCCCCGTCGCTGACACCCTGCTCCGCAGAGAGCAGCTTCTCATCCGGCATTCCCACCTTCTCCAGGAAGCACAGCGCCGGGTCCGCCCGCATGGCGTTGTACCGCTCGTAACCTGCCAACCAGCGCGGCCCATTAGCAAGGAGACAGACAGCACAAAGCCAGGCCTGAGCCTGGTTCAGGAGAACCTCCTGCTCTGTGGGACACAGCTCCCCATGTGGCTCTCACTCTCTGGGCTGCTATGAAAGCAATTCTCACCCTCAGAAATTCAGAACACTTTCCCCAAAGCTGCTAATTGCTCCACAGCCCCTGGGCAGCAGGCAAAGAGAAAGGGCAGCCTCTCCATCCCCCACTGCAGAGCAGTGCCTGGAGCTGTGCATAGCACCCAAAGCAGGTTGTAGCCAAGAGAAAGCAGCCCTGTGGCTCTTGGAAGCCAAAGGGGGACTTCAAGACAAGGCTGGGGATGCCAGGAGAGGCTCTGTGCCTTCCTCCTTGTCCTCACGTGGCAACTGCATGCTGCTCCTGGAAAACCAGGAGCCTGCTATGAGACCAGGTATGGCCCTGGTGGGCACTGCAGTGTGCCTGCCCCACCATCTAAACAAGGCAGCTGTTGGTGCCTGGGAGAGCTCCCATTGGCCCTGTGTGGCTGTGGTGTGTGGCTACAGCTCTGCCCCTTCACACTGATGTGATGTCCCCTCCAGGTGCTCCACTTGGGTCCCCCTCATGCACTGGCACCCACCAGACAAGCTGGGTACACACCGTGCTTGAAGACACCGATGAGCAGGGATTTATCGGCTTCAGCGTTCCACCAGTCCACTGGGATCTCCACATAGTCAATGTCCGGCAGCAGCACGTCCAGCTCCCTGTGGCAGACAAGGTAGGAACACCCCTCTATGAGCCTCACAGAGCTCACTGGGCACTGCTGGGCATGGGCAGCAGGAGACAGGAGCCATCACTTGCTGGCTGGGGGACAGCTAATGCAGGCAAGGCTGTCCTGGGCCCCACATGGCCTGGTGTGCACATCACATCTCCCTGGGCTCAGAGAGCTGCAGCCTTGGCTCCACCACCACCCACTGCCATCCCCATCCTCTGCAGAGATAGGGAGGCTGCACAGCCCCTCTCCTCTCCTCTCCCACCCAAGCAACACCAAAAGACTGGAGATCCTGTCTGATGTCAACAGCATCTCCTGGGGGAAACCACTTCAAAGCCTCAGCCCCAGAGGAACAGCATGTCTGGTGGGGGTGGGCTGCAATGTCCCCTCCACAGACTGGTGATGATGCACCTGTGCTGGGGAAGGCAGCAGCCCCTCTTCTAGTAAATTAAGCCCAGCATATCACACTTCTCTCCAAAGCAAGGAGAGCTGAGTCTTTGCAGGAAGGACAGGAGCAGGCAAGCTGCAGGTTCAGTGGCACTAACAGAGCCTGTTGGCCCCTTATCCTCAGTGCTGGGAAGGGTCTGCAGGCCACAGCGATGGGGCAAGCTCTGCTCCAAGGCCTGGCCATGGCAGCCCTGTTGAGGTCCCTGCTCAGGCAGAGCTGCCCTCTAAGGATGAAGCTTTGTCTGAACACGACGTGGGGATTTGACCACAGGATCTGAACCACCCGGAGCTGCAGTGAGCACAGATGTGCTGGCCCAGATGGCTGCAGCAGTGCTTGAGAACTGCCAAACCCTACCCAAGAAGTACCACAGGGGTTCACTGTAAGGTACCAACCTGGCAGGGGTGCCCTCGAAGGCTTTGTCCGCAGCCTCCCCCAGCACTTCAGCCTTCAGGTAGTAGAGCATTCGCACCCGCAGCAGAACCCTGTGCAGGAGCAGCAGAGAGGAACACACGTTAGCATGCAGGTGCTCAGATGCCAGCCTAGGGCCTGGTCCAACAGCCCTCACCAGAGTGTTTGCAGGGGATGCTCTGAGGGTCAGCAAGGCCAGGGAAACCTGCTTGACACCACATTTCCCTGCACGGGAGGACCTACTATCTCACAGCAGGATGGGCACCAGCCACGTGGTCACACCACAGTGCCCAGCCCTGTGATCTGCTGGGGCTCTGCAGCCAGAGGTGTGCTGCTCAGGATACAGCTCCTTTTAGCTTGGAGGAGCATCTGAGAGCAGTCCAGCAGCTGGAGCACAATGAACCTGCATGGGCTGTGAGCCCTTCACAGCTCCTTCCCACCCTCCCCATGCTAAAAGCCCTCAAGCCCATGGTTTCCACAAGCTGGCTCCTGCACTCACTTGTTGCAGTGCTGTTTGAGGTGCTTCTTGTAGCTGTCATCATGCAGGACAACCTCGGGGTTGCAGGTGGCAAGCCAGTCTGCATTCTTTATCTCGGGAAGAAGCATCTGGTTCTTTGTCTTCTTCCCCTTCCTGCCTCTGGGCACTGGTGCTGACAAGCCTGTAACAGCAAGTGGCAGTCAGTGAGCACTATGGGCCAGGCCAGGCACCACTGCCATGGCAGGAGGGCTGGAACCAGATGATTTTTAAGGTCCTTTCCAACCCAAGTCATTCTATGATCATACAAAAGCATGGAAGGGACCTTGGTCCTGGGCACAGCTCTTAGAGCCTTACCCAGACACTACAGCCAGCTCTGAAGTTCACCCTATTGGACAACACAGTGATCTGAACAAGAGGTCAGACAAGAGGGGGCCAAACGATCAAAGACCAGAAGTCAGTCCTGATGATCCGATCTCTTAAGGGTTGTTTCCTATTCAGGAGGAGGGCTGCAGGATCACTGCAGGGGGCATTTACACTTGGCAAAGACAGCGAGGGGAAAAGGAGCACAGTCCCATCAGGCTGACAAAGATAAAATGAGATCGGGTGGCTGGAGCTGAAAATTAAACACATTTTCAACCTTGAAATAAGATGCAATTTCACAGCAGAACATGGAAACAACTCCTGGTTGATGCCTCCCTGGGCAGCTGCTTCTGAGGCAGGGGCTTGTACATGTCCTCTCCTGCCTATGTGTGTAAAGATGGACAAGGGCTCCAGCCTGCTGGGGCTCTGCAATGAGCACCAGGGCAGCTGTCTCCAGCACTGAATTGGCCTGATGACCTCTGGTCAAACTCAGCCTGTTCTGGGATAGAAGGCAGGATGGGGCTGGATCAGAGCAGAGCTCAGAGCCTGTGCGCTGTGCTTGCCCTTCACAGTCACTCAGATAAAGATTGAGAAGGAATGGCCCCAGGATGCATGAGCACAGGCTGGAGGTTGCTGTTGCTTCCTGCACATCAGGGAAGCCTGGATCCTGGTCATCTCTCTGCAAACACGATTGGTACCTCAGTCTTCTTTGTGAGCCACAGCACAGAGATCACAAGCACCCAATGAGCAGCACAGAGCTGTGGAGCTCTGACCACTCTGAGGAAGGGCCATGGCCTCCCCCAGCCGGCTCTCCCAGCGCAGGCCACAGCCCTCCAGCTGATCCAAGGAGCCAGCACCAGCTTCATATCATTAAAGAAAAGCCACTGTGGCTGCATGATGCTGTTTGTATGGTGGGCTCTATTTGCTGTACTGCTCCAGCCCCAAGGGATGCCTACAGAGAACAGACGCTGCACTGAAGGCAGAGAAAACTCAGCAGTGCTCACTTGAGAGCGGGATGGCATCTCTGCTCCCACCACAAAGGCCCTCTCTGCACCATCCATGGCACTGGGAGGCAGGAAACAGCCTTCCCCACCCAGTCAACCCCTGCTGCTGGCTCTGAGGGTCAGCGTGGAGGTCAGTCCCATGGCAGCCGCCTCCTCTGTGAGGTGCAGAGAGAGTTGTGGTGCTCAAGCACAACTGTTTGCTGGCTGCTTCAATCAGCTCTGAATTCTTCAGCCTCGGTCCTACAGGCTGGCACAGCGGCAACGGGTAGAGGTGCAACAGCAGAGAGAACAGGCAATACCTGAGTGATTCTGCAGAGCCTGGTTCTGCCCGTCCTTCGTTGGCGTGATGAGATCCCAGATAAAACTTTTGATCTTCTCATCCCCCTTGTAGTGTTTGACGCAATAGACCAGCAAGGCCCGACAGATCATCTCCATGTCCTTCTCATTCAAGTGCCACTTGAACCGCCCATGGGTCAGGATATCTTTCCAGCGTCCCCAGCTGGAAACAGCAGGAATAGAGAGAGCGTAAATACACCTGTGCAGCTAGAGACCTTTCCAGCATCTCCCTGCAGGAGCTGCCTAGTGGGGGTGAGACTCACCCGAATATGAGCAGGTTCTTCTCCACACGGAAGCACTCAGCCCGCAGGTACCGGCGTGTCTTCTCATTGAAGCGCCGTGAGCGTGTGGGTCTCTCATCCGAGTCACTGTCCAGCTCGGAGAACTCCATCAGCTCATCCTCTTCAAAGGAGTTGTAGTGTTTGGTTTGCTTCCGCACCCGGGGCCTGTCGATGACCAGGCTCTCCTGTGAGGTTCACAGAGGAGAACGCACTCAGGTATGGGCAGAAATACCTGCCTCCCATCAGGGCACAGCATGTCTTCTCCTCCACGCTACCGCTCTGCTCTGCTTACGCCTCTGTTTCCCAGCCCTGTGGCTAGTCATCACCTTCCCAATAGATACCTGCTCCAAATTACCTGTGTGAGACAATTCCTGGCCAACCCAAACTTCAGTCTGAACAATGGCAGGGTGAAAATCATGCCTTCTGGATTCAAACTGCTGACAACCAGCAGCTGATTCAGCTCTGAATCATAGTCCTGGCCCTCCCAGCACTGCCTGCACAGAACGCTGTGCTGGAGGCTGTGTCATTTCTGTGCTGGGGGAATAGGTGGGCTGGAAGAGGAAAGGTGGCTTCCAAGAAGGTGCAGGAGGCAGCAGTATGAAATTAGACAGCATGTGCCTGCCTCCTCTCATACCCCTGCTCTGCAGAATGATCCGTGTCATTTAGATCTGCCTGGATTTCAAACACAAGAGAAACACACACACCCTCTCCCATTCTCCCCGCTATAGTGGTGAGCTCTGCAGAGCTGCATGGCCTCCCTCTTGCTGCTAATATCATCTCTATGGGCACTGCTGCCTCAGCTGGGAGAGCTGGGGCACCCAGCACGCTTCACCACCTCTTTAGCCATGGAGACCTGCAACGGTGGGAGATGGGGCTGCAGTGCAAAGAAATGTGCCCAGCACTGCAACCTCCAGGGCTCAAAGGGTTGGAGCAACAAACTCAGGTCAGCAAATGAGGCCTTCTCCAGTGCTGCCAGGACAAATGCTCCCTTCTGCCCCGGGTGCCAGGGCTCACATGGACTTTGGTTTGGCCTGAGCCCAAGGGTTTTTCCCTGAGCCCAGTGGAAGCACACAGCTCCTGCCTGAAGACCACACCACGCAGTTTCAGATCAGCTGTGGGGCACACAGGCCATGAACTGGATCCTACCTTTTCATTCTTGGCATCTGTATCGAGCTCTGCTATCTTGGCCCACTTTTGCCAGAAGTTGGGGTCATCTAAGGAAATGTCAGTTCTGTTTCCTGATGCAACGAAGCTGGCCTGGGAGTGGAAGAAGATGAATGAATAGGGTGCAACTCACCATCCAGATATGCCTTCCCCCATACAGCCATCCCCAACACACCTGCAGCACACAACCTGGCTGCCACAGGGTGTTACACCCCATGTTGACACATGCCCCCAGTGGACACCAGTCGCAAGTGTGGCATGGAGCTGGCTCCTTGAGCATTCTCCTGTAGGGATGTCAGGGCCACACAGTGCACAGCTTCCCATGGCACAGCAGTGCCCAGCTTCGGGAAGCAGAACAGGCAGGAGAGCTTGGCCTCCATGCAGATGTATCTCAACACACAGGTGAGAAGACGTCAACCCACCACGTCCCCCACCACCTTGAGGGAATCCCCCTTCCCTTCCAGTGGAGCACAGCTCACCTTGGCAAAGGTGGAGCCCTTCCCCTCGGTCTGGATCGTGATGGTCTGTGTCCTGCGCTGGAGGATCTGATCAATGTCTTCCTCACAGAACTTCGATCCTTCATCCTCCTCATCCATGAGGGCGCCATAGGCACCCTTCCGCAGCAGGTCCTCCACCTCCATCTTTGAGAGCTGCTGAACCTGCCCAAAACATGGGGGCATCACCAACCTGGCCAGCTGCCCTGGGGCACAGCCCTCCCTCTGCCCCAAGCCAACCCAGACCTCCTGCTGCTACAGCAGAGGACTCTTCAAAATGCTGCCTGAGGGACTATCAAGAATGTCAGTCCATGTCACCCAAACACAGCACCACTTGCGTCCCAGGCCAAACAACAGCAATGCCACTGTATGGAAACAGGCCTTCCCTTCCACAAAGCCTGCCCAAGTCTCTGCTCCAGCCTGGCAGTGTCTTGCAGGGAAAGGACGAGAGCTCTCTCACAGCACCTCCCGCTTGGTTCCACTCCATCCAGCAGCCAACCTACCCCGTTGGTGCTGCCCTTGCGGTTGATGTCCTGCAGCACAGCCTTATCCAGGCCCAGCTTCAGGCTGGCCTTGTCGAACATCTCCCTCTCATAGGAGTTCCTGGTGATGAGGCGATAGACCTTCACTGCCTTGCTCTGCCCGATCCGGTGGCAGCGAGCTTGAGCCTGGGAGGGCAGGAGGCACAGCATCAAGCAGTGAGCCCAGCAGCATGGGGACTGTGCACCAGGACCCACCACTCACCCATCTGAGCGACAGTCAGCTCCCACCCACCAGAGCACCCTCACCCAGTGCCTGTGGCCAATCTGGCAGGGCTCCTGGAGCAGGGATCAGAGACCCCTGCACCCCTGGGAAAAGACTCAGGGCTCAGAGTGGAGCCCTGGGTCTCTGCAGATGCAGGGCACCCATCACTTCACCCCCTCCAAAACCACGTATGGTCACAATATTGCCTGGTCTGTGGCCCACCAGTGCTTTTAGAGCCACAGTGTCATCTCCCCATGACATGTCCCCTCTGCCTGCACTCCTGCCAGCTCTCCCAGCAGGACAACCCATCCCATTACAGCCGGAGGCGGCCGCCCTTCCATCCCTGCTGCAATGACAGGCAGGAGCTGTGCTGCAGGATCTCCTGGCTGCCTGTCCCGTTACCTGCAGGTCGTTCTGTGGGTTCCAGTCCGAATCAAAGATGATGCAGGTGTCGGCAGCAGTGAGGTTGATGCCCAGCCCGCCCGCCCGCGTGCACAGGAGGAACACGAAGCGGTCGGAGTCGGGCTTGCAGAAGCGGTCGATGGCAGCTTGGCGCAGGTTACCGCGCACCCGCCCGTCGATGCGCTCATAGGTGTACCTGCTCCGGGAGAGGAGAGAGCAGGATCACAGCAGGGCCTCAACGTGGCTTACAAACCCCTTCCTGCTCCCTCCCCCAGGCTCTGTGTTGGTACACAGGCAGCTGGGATTCACTGGCAGGACCTGTGCACAAGCGGAGGCTCAGGCCCCATCAGCCTGTGTGCACTGTAGTTGTTCCTCAAAGTTGTTCCTCTTAGAAAGGCAAAATCATCAGGACCTCATGCATGGTGCATGGATATGGGAACCAGGACCAAAGGAAGGGCCTATTTCTGCTTGGTCACTCCTAGGACTAGCCCTGGGCAATGCAAAACGGAGAGGTCAGAGCTCTGGGGTCTCTGCACCCACCAGCAGTAGCCTGTAGCTTGGATCCTTTGATACGTGGGCACAGAATGGCCAAATCCCCACCCTGGGCTGTTGCCCCTCTTGTCTCTACAAGTGCAGGATGGAGGTGATGTGGAGGAGCTGTGGTGAATGCTGAAGCCTGTACTAACCGCCTCTGAATGAGATAGTCTTCCAGGATGTCGAGGCAGCGCACCATCTGGGAGAAGATGAGCACCTTGTGCCCACCAGCAATCAGCTTGGGAAGCAGCTTATCAATGAGCACCAGCTTCCCGGCGGCCTGGATCATCGCCTGCAGCTGGAAGTCTGGCGCCTCTGGGCTGTGTGTTTTACGGAAGTCTTCCAGGATCTTCTCCTCTGCCCCTGCCAGGTGAGAAGGGACGAGAGCTCTTGGTGAGGCTGGCACTGCAGCTGCCCCAGCCTCCCATCCAGGGCAATAGTAAGCCACCACATGAGGAACAGGACCCATGCAGTCGATCAGATCAAGGGAGGTTGGCTAGAGACCACCAAGAAGCCCCTCCACTGCTGTTACTCTACTCCTTCTTCAGAGCTTGGCAGAACAAGCCAGACTGGGAACACCCCCAAACACAGCAAGCTTCTAAGACCATAATGTGTCCACCAGTACTTGTGGGGAGTTGGGCTGCCTGTGGGGGCAATAAGGCAGATCACTGCATCCTGTGTGGGGCCTGGATGTACAACCACAACCAGCAGCAGGTGGCATGAGGACCTGAGCTGGCTGCCAAGCTAGGTGAACACTGCAAGTAGGGACCAGGAAATGCTGCAGTAATATCTGTGCCCCCAACACCTCCTGTGCACAGCCCTCACCGTTGATGAGATACGGGTGATTGCAGCACTTCCGCAGCTCCATCATGGTGTTGATGAGGTTGGGCATATTGTGCTGGTTGGCACCCTTGGAGAGGAAGGAGAAGTTCTTCTCCAGGATGGCCCTGTAGTATTTCTTCTGGATATTGGTCAGCTCCACCTCAATGATGGTCTCTTGTTTGGGTGCCAGATTCTTCTCTACATCATCCTTCAGCCGTCTCAGCATCATGGGCTTCAGGATGGACTGCAGCTTCTTCACCTGCCGGAGCAACAACAGAGATTCACTGCCTTTCCTGCATGGCAAGCACACGGTGACAACAGCAGAGGGGCCTGCAATGCTAGAGCCTCCCCACACTGGAAACCCACTACAGATAACCCTGAAGCAGCTGGGACAGAGCAGGTGGGAAAGCCGGGTGAGCTCTGCTGCCCAGGCATGCAAAGGCAGTAGGGAGCCAGGCAGGGAGCAGACCTCTGCCTTGGCACAGGATGGTCTCCTCTCTCCAAGGCTGTGTCGAGGGCTCTGTCACACTTTGTTCTCCCAGCATTCAGAGTCCTATTCACTTCCATGAAGCACATGTCTGACAGTGTGCCTGGCTTGGTGAACATGGGTCCCAGTGGCCTGCACTAACAGTCACCAGCATCACTCTTCCAGGTACCTGCTCCTCTGTCTTCAGGTCTCCAAACTCCTCCAGGAAGGCTGTCTCTGAGGGAAACTGCTGTGGCTCCAGGAAATTCAGGAGGCTGAAGAGCTCCTCCACCGAGTTCTGCAGCGGGGTCCCTGTCAGCAGCACCTTGTGCTCCTGGGTACACAAAGAAAACAGGTTGAGAGCTCACACCTACTGGCTGGGTCTGAGGGGTCCCAGAGCACAATGCTCCTTGTCTTCCTGCCTCAGGAGCACTCTGTGAGTGCTGCACAGAGCTGAACTGGGACACATCTAAGGGAGTGTCCTGGGAGCAACGACAGCTGAATCCAAGAATCCCACATTGCTCCCTGGCACAAGACCCACAGGCAGAGCTGTGCTGGCACTGATGGGGACACTTGGCAGAGCCCAAGATTCTGTGTACCTGGGGCAGGATGTCCCTCTTCAGAGCTCAGGGAGAACAAAAGGGAACACGGCACAAGGCACACCATGACCAGAGGATGCTGTGCACGGCTGGTCAGCCACTGCTTCCATGTGCTACAGCAGCCTAAGCTGCACTGCAAGGCCAGGCAGTGCTCTGCCTGGCAGTGCACACAGATGGGAAGGCACAGAGCAGAAAGGAGTTTGTGATGGCTACAGGGCACCAGTGCCCCATCAATCAAAGGACCCCCCCCATCACTGGCACTGCTTCAGCAACCTGATGGGTCCTGGATGTTTTTCCCTCTGACAGGGAGCTCTCAGCCCTGACACTGGGTCTGAGCAGTACATGGCAATGGCACCTGACAGCTCGGCATGGCCATCTCTGTCCCACCCTGCTCCCACATGAACCGGTGCAGGACATGCTCACCAGGGCCATGAGCTTCAGCCCCTCCAGGAGTTTGCAGTTCCTGTTCTTCAGGCGATGTGCCTCGTCAATGACCACGCAGCGCCACTGGATCTTCTTCAGCTCCGGGCAGTCAGCAAGGATCATCTCAAAGGTGGTGATAACCACCTGGAACTTGAAGATCCCAGGGAGAGGGTTCCCCTGCAGAGACATAAACCATATGCAGCACTTGACTCCTGCAGGGTGGCAGGATACTATCAGACATACCGTATGACAGTATCAGTGTTAGCATCTGGCTCCTAGCTGGGATTTCCCCAGATTCATCTCTCCCAAGCAGCAGGCAGGTTCCTGCAAGCCTCCTTGTTGGCCACAGGCTACATCTCTCCAAACCAGACACTGCTTCAGGGCAGCAAACAGGCCTGGACAAGAACTGCAGTGGGAGCTCTGCTGCTTTTTCCCCTTTCTGCATGAGTTGGGCCTGTTCTTCACTCATACACAGTGCACCCTGAGCCCTTGACAGCCAAGGGGTCTTAAAAGATCACCTGTCCCTCTTCAGGTGAACCAAAAGCTCCACATGGTTCACAAGTAAAGAAAGCCAGGGCTGGGGAATGCATCCTGGGTGTGCTCTGTGTGTCAATCACCTGTGTGTCCCTGTACACCATCTCGTACTGCTGGATCATCTGCCGGCTGATCTGGCTGCCGTGGTACACGATGGCGTTCATCTCCGTCCAGGTGCGGAACTCCCTCTCCCAGTTGGTGATGGTGGAGAGAGGAGCGATGATGAGGAAAGGGCCATGGATGCCCATGAGGAATATCTCTGAGAGGAAGGTAATTGACTGGATTGTCTTCCCCAGCCCCATCTCATCAGCCAGGATGCAGTTTTTCCTGCAGAGATGGACACAGGCGGTTGAACGTGGCTCTGAGAGGCAGGAGCCACCCTGTCTTGATGGGATGTCACCTACTCCCACACCTCTCTGACCCTGCAGTATGAAGGGTGGGGGGACATTGGTACAGTGGCTCAAACTGGTGTGGGTAAGCCAGACCATCCAACTTCCTGCAAGATGATGGACTCAGTGTGAAGATGCTGTCCTTTGGGGGCACACTAGCCGGTAAACCATGCATCTAATGGCCTACTGCAGCTGAGAATATGCATATCCTGCACTCCTGCCACAGGAATGGGTCACTAGTAGCCTGGCCAATACCAAACCTCAGGTGTATCTTACACCCATAGCTAAGCCCTACTATCTCCAAGACTCATCAGCATTTACGAGGGAGAAACATTCCAGAAGACTCAGTTGCAAAGCTAAAACAAACACAGACTTCCTGGCAGCTGCCTGCCAGCTCCAGCACCGGAAGATCCCGGTGGCTGCTCTGTCAGCCCGTGTTTGTCAGCTCTTCTCCCCCAGCTCATGACTGCACACACCAGGGCCCTACTGCCAGCAGGACATCCCACGGGAGCACAGGGTGCCAGCCCCTCCTCACCTGTTATACCAGTTAAAGAGCAGCCAGTTCATTCCCTCCAGCTGATATTCCCGCAGCTGGTTGCTGTTCTTATACTCCCGGGACCTCTCCAGTTTCTGCCAGGACTCAGATGCTGGGCGCTCCTAGGAGGAGAGAGCAGGACCAAGGTCCATGGAGAGGAAGAAGCTAACGCTCAGTGAGGCCAGACCCTGCTTCTGGGGCTGAGCATCAGGACCACGCTTCAGAACAGTCATTGACAGCTGATTCACAGCAAGGTCCTGGCCTCCAGATCCCACCCTCAGGTCCTGCTAACTAACCCATCTGGAGGGGAGGACACAGGGCTTGCACTGCAGCAGCAGGGACAAGAAGGTCAGCACTGCTGGACCTTGGCAAGACACAGACAGTCCCTGCCTGCCCAGGGCAGCGAGCTGCCAGCCGGGTACGTTACCTCTGGGTACGTTACCATGTGCTTGATTTCTGGAGGGATTTGGAGGGCTTCAAACTCTTTAATCTTCCCTGGGTCGACATCCTCCTCCAGCTCCCAGGTGCTCTCCTCGTAGGGCAGGGAGCACCACTTCACCAGGTAATGAGTCACCTCCTGCAGCACAGACGCAGGCTCAGAGACAGGGCAGGGCTCACAGCTCAGCCCCAGCATGCAGGAGTCACAGGACAGTCAGCAGCCCCCATTCAGCCCTGTGCCAAGGGGTCTTCTGGGGACAAGACTCACTTTGTGCAAGGCTGGGAAGGCCTCAGGGAGCTCTGAGATGACACATGCTGCACATCCTGAGTCTGGGGCTCCTGCCAAGCCTCCCTCCCTCCATGGGGCAAGAGATGCTGCCACTCACCTCCCCAGTGTCAGGGTCCTTCGTGTGAGCCACCTCCAGAATTCGATCTACCTCCACATAGTCTGGGTTGAACAAATCCTCATCAGGCTGTGACAGCAAACAGTAAAAAGAGGGAAGTTCAAGGTGATTCCAGGGTTAAACAGATGGTGGGCAGCAGTAAACAGCTGCGGGGCATCTGTCCCCAGGATGCTGCTGGCTGTGTGCAGCACACCAAGTGCCCTGGACGCAGGTACATGACATCTGTCTCTAGGCAGGGAGGATAGAGAAGGCAAAGCTCTTTCTTTAGTGCGGTAGCGAGCTCCACATTGCCCTTGCTGGGAGGCAGGAATGTTCTCTCCAGCCCATATGGCCCCAAGGTACACAGCCCTGAGCTGCATGCTGCTCATGCACAGCATCCAGAGAGCCACACACAGCACCCGAAGAACTCCACTCCTCTGCAAGGGATGACACCTTGTCCTCTGTCTCTGCCTCTCTTTCAGCAGCCACCAGCAGCAACTGTTCATAAGGCAAAAGCTCATCCTCCTGCCAGGAACACCATGGGAGGAGTGGGCTTCAGACTAGCAGTGGTCCTCAGAGAGACACACTGTCTAGGGCTTGGGAAGGAGAAAAAACAGGCTTTGATGTTCACAGCTCCCCAAGCCCCAGTTCATCACAGGAAAGAGCATTTGCTCCTTGCTAAGCTGTTAGTGGTACAATGTGTTCCAACACTTGCCTTTTCTTTGCACCCTGGGAAAGACCCCAAACAGTCTTGGGAGTGAGAAACTTGACACACACCCCCAGCTTTCAACTACATCCATAGAGAAATGTTCACAGCCTACTGGCCTCGTTTACACTTGTAAGGGGCAGTTTGAGGGGATCCAACAACTATCTCTGAAGCAGCAAGATAAATTATAGAACACCTTTCATATTAAACAAGATTAATTTGCTTGTAGAGCAGAGCAGGCAGGTATAAGCCCAGGTATTTACAGCTCCCTCTCCCACAGCACCTCTGCTCCACCACATAAGCACCTCCAGCACTCCACGCTGCCCTCCCTCCCATTGAGCAACGCTTCCAGCGTTGCAAGTGACATTTGTCACCCTGCCCATATCTCTGCCAGTGACACCATGGGTGTTCAGGGTGCTGTCATGGCCCCTTGGCTCCAGGATCCCCACCCGCTCATCTTCTTGTGCTGGTTCAATCCAGCCTGAAAGCTCGAGGAGGTGCCATGCTGCTGCCTGTCAGCAAGAGCACACAGGCAGGGCTCTGGACAGCGCCCAGGATCCCTGAGCTACACCCAGCCCTGCATTTTGGACCTGGAGCTGGCCTGCTGGGGCAGGGAGGTACCAGAGGCATCGCTCAGCCCAGGCTGGGTGTGCTGGGGGTGAACACAGCTCCTTGCTGTGCTCAGCTCTCACCTCTGTAAAAATATGCTTCATCTGAGCCTGCTTGTTGCGGAAGCGTTTTATCTTCTGGGAGATCCTGGGGTCCTTCTCCAGCTCCTCCAGAGTTGCCCATTTACAATGGAGGTAGGAGCTACAGAGGGAAAAAAACAGTATCAATGAAACATGACCAATCCCATCCACCACCCAGACCAGCAGGGATCTCCCAGTGACCCAGAGAACACCCAGCCTATGCCTCCCCATGTGAAACCCCAAACTGGAGGAAGCCATGGCCGAGGTCCAGGCCAAGAGTGAGCACTGCGGCCACAGCAGCTTTCCTGCTTCCCACTGCTGGGGCCTGCTCCAGAGGACAGCAGTAGTGAGACAGGGATGCTGGGGATGGGACAGAGGTAGGAGCACCCAGCCCTTGCTCCTGCACGCACAGTGCACGTGCCACAGCACAGAGCATCACAACGCTGCACGTACAAGTTCCGGTACTTGACGTAGAACTCCTCCATCTCAAACGCCAGGCCCCCAGGATGAGTCTGAAACCAAGGGAAGGAGAATCAGTGACAGTAAGAGCCTGTGCAGGAGCTGGGGGTATCTTCCGTGGCCTGGGAGCAGGCAGGCATCCCCTGCCCGGCCACGGGCTCCAGGCAGGCTGAGCACCACACATGGTGAGGATGGCCAGGCCCTCAGTGTGCTGCTGCCCTGGAGGCTTGGTGGCCCTGGGGAATGTGCTGTGAGGCCACCCTTGAGCAAGGGGGACTCAAACACCTCCATGTTACGAGCACAAGCCCGACCCGTCTCCAGAGGCTTTCTGGTGCCCAGGACAGGAGAGGCACCATAGTCATCCCCAACCCGTACCACAGCATCACCCTGAGAAGAGCAAGTGCAAGGAATGGCACAGCAGCACCAACTGCTGCTCCATCTCAGGTCCCTGCTGCACAAAGCAGCCAGGTCCCATCTCTCCTCTGCCCAGGGACCTCCAGCCCCACTGACATCTTTGCCACTCACCTCCTTCTGCACCATCCTCGAGGCAAGGATCTTCTCAATGATATTGGCATCATCCTCAGGAGGCTCCTGGGGACAGGAGAGCAGAGCTGTTTTCCCTGCTCATCGCATGGCCTCCAGCACCCTCCTCTCACTCCTCTCCCAGCCCAGGAGCCAGGCAGGCAGAGCTGGGAGAGCTGTGCTTGGAGAACCCTTCCTGGGTGTGAGGGTGCAGATGCTACCAGTCTGCCTACACCCACCCTCTGCCATGTGCAACCCAGGCCACCAAGGCCACAGCACTGTCATATTTAGCTGTGTGGGTCCTTCCAGCTAAACCAGGGCAGCCAGCGAGGGTGCAAGTGTCCCAGAAAAGTCTGCACCCCTCAGCTGCAGTCCTGTGGCCCAGAAGGGGATTTCTGCCCTATTTGGGCAGCTCTGCCCCACACCAGGGTAACACCACCAAGGGGAACAGGCAGAGATGCTCCCGCTGCAGCCGCTGTGTTTCCCCATGCCCAGGCATCCACCCTGGTGCTGCTGAGCTCCAGCTTGACCATGGCCACAAAGGGTTTGTGTGAACACAGCCAGGAGCACAGTGCTGCCATCGCAGCCACCTGCAGCATCCCATGGCTGGGAGCTGACCCAGGCTGCATGGCTTACATAGGTCCAATGCTCACTGCTGGCAGGCTGACAGAGGAGCACTGCACCACCTCAGAGCTGCTGAGGAACGTGGCCAGGATACAGGGGGAAAAGCTGCAAGTCCAGGCCATGGGGCCAGCTCTGAGGCCTCAGCACTCCCACTGTGACCTGCTGGGTCAGTCCTGACCCTGGAAGCAGCCACAGCCAGGCCTAGCCAAGCCTGCTGGCAGGAGCCAGAGCAGCAACAGAGAACCTCGCTGCCATCAGACACCAGCCTTAATAATTCATCTGGAGCAGGACACAATGAGGTGGAAGCCCAGGACTGAGTCCATGCTGCAGCGTGGCAGCACAGACACATGCTAAAGGCAACCCATTCCCACCTGTTTCTTTGGAAACTTCACTTAGAAAGATCACTGCCTGAAGCCCAGCTGGGACACGGCTGTGGGCAGCAGCACTGTAGGCACCTCCCCAAAGCTTAGTGAAAAGGGGACTAGAGAGGGACACAGGAACACTATGAAGACAATCAGTGATCATTATTACTATCTGTCAGCTTTGTTGGTGACCAGAGACAACGAACAAGCTGTAGGATCCAACACAGAGACCAGCAGAAAGGAGCTGCCAGCATCCACCAGGGGCCAGGGCTGAACCAGTGAGAAGAGAAGGCCCAAACTGCAGTGACTATGGCTGGTCCCTGCCATGCTGCCCAGATGCCTGCCACACTCCCTGCAGATCAGCCTGGCTGATGGTGTCAGGCTGTGCACCTCTGCACTCTAAGGCACTGATGGAAAGCAGCAGCATGGGCTGAAAACAATGACCTGGTACTGACAAAGCCCTCAGCTGACAGACTAACCTCATGCACAGGAGCTAGAGACAGGAGCCAAAGGTGGGTATGACCGGTCTTCAGGGACAAGTCCAGCTACACAACATGTTCCAGAGGCCTTAGTCTCCAAGCAGGAGGGTGACAGCTGGACCTACATGCCTCCTGCCCATCCCTTGTGCATTCACAGTGTTGCAAATCCAGCCTGCACCCTCTCAGACAGGCACATTCTCTCCTCATTTTCATGCTGGGATCCCCCACTTCCTCAGACCTTGGCACTGACACCCTTGGAAGACCCCGCAGGAGGCCCCACCACCCAGCCCCACATCCAGCCCTACCTCTGCCTGCCACGCCAGAGTGGAGGCTGAGAGTGCAGAGGTTCGCCCAGCTCCCAGCACAGCTATTGTCTCGCCATCGTCATCCACCACCTTGAAATCCAGGTCCTCGTTGTACTTCCTCCTTTTCACTTGCCGTCCTGAGCGGCGTTTCTGTGTGTGGGATGAAGAAGGCACTCATGGGGGAGATGGGCACACCAAGTACCTCTTCCTTGCTTGAGCAGAGCGAGCCCCAAGGCTGCTGATCTCTAGCCCAGCCAGTGGGATGGAGGTGGTGGAATAGGCAGCCCTTGGAGGTAAACCCATTGCTGTGGTACTGAGGTCTCCATCAGCGCCTGACCCACATAGCCTCATAGAAACCTGAGGCAGAGGAGCCCTACAGAGACATGTGCAGCTCCCCAGCCCTGTGGGGCTGACCTGCCTCCCCACACCATGCTGGGAAAGGGGAGCTGCCAGGAGCAATGAAGGAGCCAGCTGAGGGCTTTGGCCATACCTGGCTGTCGGCTGACTCCGCAGACTCCTCTGGGCTCTGCACAGATGGGCTCAGGAGATCCTGATCCAAATCCAAACTGTCCACCGGTATCTCATTTTTCCTCTTTCCTTTCTTCTTCTTCTCCACAGGGGTGTCCTTGCTGCCAAGACAGGCTGACAGTTAGATCCTTACCCTCAGCAAGGAACACTTGAGGGAAAGATTTCAAAGACCTAGTGCCTGCTCCTGGGCTTCCCCACTCACAGCCCTGCAACCCATCCCTTCCACACCCCAGACCTGCACAGGAACAGCTGGTTTCAAAGCTGTGTTGAGGTTTTACCCCCATTTCATGACAAAATTGCCTGGGAGCAGCCATACCCAAGCAGTTAAAACTCTCTTCCCTGGCCATGCAACTGCGCTTTAGCCCTGCGAACACACCGCTTCCAACCGAGCAATAACTCCCAAGATATTGATTCCTAAGTCACAATTAACAACTGCTTCATTCATGAGCCAGTAGTTAGCTATGATTAGAAATAATTTAGAAGAAATTATGTCACCATTATCTGCCACTTAGAGGACTCCCAGCAATCATTTCATCTGCACGGAGCACTCGCCCTGCCTGCTGCTTGCCTCTTCCTCAGGTCCTGACCCCAGCACACAGGGCAGGACAAGGAAAGGCCAAGACTCTCTGGTCCTCTTTTCAATCTGGGGCCTCATCCCCAAAAGGACACCCCCCTGTTCCCGTCTCTGCATGGCCAGAGAGCTCATCCTGGCCTCCCAATCAGTGCATCCAGCCTTCACCAGGAGGCACCTGGGCACCCTGCAACAGGGTGGCCTCAGCTGAAGCTCTTGTGAGCCCACAGCCCCATCCACAGCAGGCACAGAGACAAGGCCACACCACCACCCACCTGCTCTTCTTGGCTCTTGCTCTGGAGCCAGGCTCAGAGCCGTTCTTCTTATCTTTAGGCTCCTTGGGGGCTTTGGGTTCCCGAGGTTTCCGGGGTTTCTTGGCCACCTCCCTCTGCTTGGGCTCCTTCGGCTTCTTGGGCTCTTTAGCCTTTTTTGGCTCTTTTGGTTCTTTAGGCTCTCTCCTCCTCTTTGGTTTCACCTCCACAGCTGCTTTTTCTCCCCCATCCTGCTCTCCCAGATCCTTTTTCTTCCGTTTCTTCTTCACCGTGCCCCCACCCCCAGCGTCCTGCATCCCATTCTGGGTGCTCGTCCGCTTCTGGGAAGCCCCATCGGGCTCCTCCTCCGGGCACTGGCACTGGCCTCCCGTGGCCGTGGCCGTCACCGTCACCTGGTGGGACACCTCATCCTGCTCCTCGCTGCTGGCAAAGGGGTCCTGTGCCTTGCACTCCCAGGCATCCGACATTGGGGAGCGGCTCAGCGCTTTTAAGCTTGGTGGCTGCAGAGAGGGCAGAAAGGCAGCGTGTGAAGCAAATGCCACAGACAGAAACAGCTCTGGGGGGAGCTGCAGCCCCAGCGAGGCTCCAACCACCCAGTGCAGTGGGAGCAGTGTCCCTCAGTGTGGCTATGGCTACCACATGCAGATGCAGCTCAAAGGGAAGGATCTCCCCTTCCCTGCCTGACAGAGGCCCACAGGTTGGAGAGGCCTTTTGGTTCCTTACCAGCACACACAGGTCCAGAGCAGAAGTGGCTGTCCCCTCTGCTGTGCCCCCAAGCAGAGCCCTGCCTTGGGTTGCACACTCCACATCCCCCTCTGCTGAGACCAAGAGTAACCCATGTGCCCAGGCCACCTCCTGCCCATTACCCACAGGGCACTGTGTATGCTTTGATTTCTGATCTGGATTAGATGGAAGCGCTAAATGAAACACACTGCAAAGGGAAAGAGCCTCATTGCCCCTGCAGCCACCCATGAGCAGGGCTGCAGGCACCTCTGGCATCAGCCACCTCCAGTGCTCTGCCCCAGTCCCTGCTGCTGGTCTGATCCAGAGAGCTGGCACGGAGGAGAGCTGCCGTCCCGTCACCCAGACAAACCATCAACGTGCGCCCAAGCAACGAAGAGGAACCCATTGTGGGCCAGGAGAAAATCAGCACTCTAGACGCTGCCTCTGAGCCCACAGGGTGAGCAGCAGGATCAGTCCCAGCCTTTGCATTCCTCAGATCTTGCAAGCTGGGGATCATCTGGAACAATTTACTGGATTAGCTACAAAGCTCATAGACTCCCAAGAGCCTGGACCTCCTTTTGGTTCTGTGCTGAACAGCAGCCAAGTGCAGATACCAGACGGAAAGCAAATCGTCAGCATCCTTGCACAGCAGGAGGGTGAACTATTCCTTCCCAGCCACAGTTTGTAGCCCTGAGTCTCACAAGGGCCTGCCCGCTTCCAGGCAGACCACCAACAGGCAACAGGTCTGGATATCATGATTCTGGTACACCCAAGAGCAGGTCATGTCACCTGTCCTGATGGAGAGGGGCTCCCAGCTCACAGGACTGGGCTGGGGTTGGTGCTGAGCACCCGGGGCAGCTCTGAACCCAACCGCCTGTGCCTGGGGGAGCTGAGCCGCCATGGCCATGCAGGGGTTACAGGTCCCCATCACTGTGTGCATCAGCAATTCCCAGCAAAGCAGCGTGGAGGAGGGACTGCCAAAACTGGCTCATGGTTTCCACTGCTGCAAACCAGTCAAGTGGTCCAAAGCTCTCCCCTACCCCATGTGCTGCCTCACCTACAGCTCCAGCCCAGGCTATGCAGCACAAGCAGGTCTCACTCACCATCAGCACATCCACTGCCTGGCAGGACCCTCAGGCTCCATCGCATGGGACAGGCTGATAAAGCTGTCAGGAGAGCAGGGCTCAAACCATGACCTAGTGAGTGGGTTCTGCCTTCTCTTTGTGTTGTGCTGCTCAGGCAAATCAGAGAGGGCCTTCCTGTGACTGCTGATGAAGACATCCCAGCCTGCCACAAGCCCTGCTGCCATAGGAAGTTAAATGCTTTATACAACCAACCCCGAGCTGTTGGAACGTGTGTGAAAACACAACCAATCCCTCTGCTCCTCCTGCATCCCCTCTGGGCTGCCAACAGCCCCTCCAGCCTCTAGGCAAGCCCATTACGGTGGGAGCACAGATGTGTCCACACCAGCACACCTCCAAGGCAGCCACCGGATCCAGCAGTGACCACACTGTGCCATGGAATGCTCTGCGGGCATCCAACACCATGGCCTGCTGTGTCCAGAAAGCAGTGTGGGGACCAGTCAGCAGTGCCTGCAGCACCCAGAAGCTTCTGGCACAGTCCCTACCATCAAAGGACCATCAGACACCAGCCTGTGGGTCCGAGCAGCTCGTGGCCAGTGCTTGCATAGGCAGCAGAAGCACAGAGGGGCAGGGAAACCAGGATGCTCCACACTGACTGCAGGCGAGGTACTGCCAGCCCAGAAACCTTCTGCACCCAAGGCTGCTTGGTTTGTCTTGAGGAGAAAAAACTCACCATGTTATCTCCTACAAGCCCATGGCAAGCTCCTGCCATCCGCACAGGACTGTGCTGCTGGGTACAAATCTGCAGGTTTATAGATTATACCTACACAGAGCTCGGCACGCTGCTGCAAGCCAGGGAAAGGGCTTTTCCTACTTCTCTTCCATGAGGTTCAGTTTATCCTGGCTTCTCGTCAACAGGAAAAGCCTGAGAAGGCAGTGCCAGTGTTATCTGTGCTCCTGTGTGGTTTCAAAGCACACTTGCAGCTTGCCTGCGGCAGCCCAGCCAGTTCATTATGGCAGGCAGGAACACACTGTCCCCATGGAGCCACAGGGAACCACCACCTCTGCTTCCAAAGGGTGAGGAGCTGAAGCACCGCGGGCGTTGAGCACTATGAACTGGTAAGGGATGGGAAAACCCCTCAGATTTTGTTTAAATCACACTGGCCTCCAAAGCAGCTTCCTGTTCTCAAGGTGTGAGAGTAGAGAGGCGCATTTCCATGTCACCTGCTCTCTCCCATCCACTGTTCTGCCATCCTCCATCACATCCTTCCCCTGCAGAGCTCTCCTGGAGCAGCTAAGGTACAGGTACCCTGTCCCCTCAGGCAGGCTGGGCCAGCTCTCAGACCATCTGCCTTATCCTCTGCTCCACACAGCAGCAGGAGGGTTTCAGCTCTGTTCCTTCTCCCTTTCCAAACCACTGAACACGCCTCTGGGGCAACCTGCAGGCAGATGCCAAACTCTGCCAGCGTTTTACAGGCTCCTTCAGGAGCAGAGACAGCCCTGAGTGAAGATACACACAAGGCTGGTTCCCCATATGCATTACTTGGCACATCTTAAGAGTTTTCTTAACTCTTCAGACTGTTTCCATTTCAGCATCTCAGACGCAGGAATCAGCTGGCACCTTCTCCCTGCTCCACATGGTGAAAGCAAAGATGTTTTTCCTGCACTTTGCTTCCAATTCTTCAACCAGGCACTAAATTATAGACAACTCTCATGAGGACAATGCTTAACCTCTTCAAAAGCAACTCAACAGTTGTTTGGGAGCCCAAACCCAGCTCACCCCCATGGTCTGGCTGGCAGATTGCAAGGATTAGCTTTGCTTCCCAAAACCCACCCTGCCTATTCATCAGTCTACTGCTTTCATAAAGGAAGCATTTAGTACAGTTCCTAACGATTTACACAATACCCAAGTAAACCTATGGGTCTTTGATGTCACATTTACCTCACCTCCCCTTCCATGGACATGGCCCTGATGGGCGACAGCCCTCAATTCCCAACGTCTCATCAGGCTCCTTTGCAATTCCAGAAGAAATAACACCAAAGTGTAGGGGCTTGTGTTACTTTGCTCCAAAATGTCTTTATCAAACCCTTTAAGGGCAACTCATGCCCCTGGCATCAGGGATGGCTCTGGGTTCAAAGCCTTCTGGACCGAGATGCTCTGCTCCATCCCCACGAGCACTCACTTGACTCCTCAATCACTTCTTTACCCTGTGACTCCTCTAAAAGGCCTTTTAGTGCTTAGATATTTGGGGAAAACATTCTTAGGCTCTGTGTCCTTAGCAAGTGGTTCCTAAAAACCTTTTCATTCCTGCCTTGTTACAGGCGCAGTTTTAAATTCCCAGAATGTCTCCTTTTTCTTACTCTAACCCTTTTAAACGGAATTTGACACTGAACAGCCTCTCCCCCCTGTTTCTTACATGCAGGTTGGTTGCTTCTGGGCTATTTTGGAGATTGGGGGTAAGTAAAGATGATGTCTCCCAGATTTTGAAAGGTGATGCCCATCTCTAAGCAACCCTCTGGTCCAGACCCAAGCAGTCTCCATGCACCCACCTTGCTTTTTATTCTTAAAGCTGTGCCTTTGCACTGGCTCTCAGCTGGCAGGTTTTTGGTGATGGTTGTAAAGATTTCACATTTTCAGAATACATTTTTATGTAACCTTTGTACATTTCTTTATTCCCAAAGGAATCTTCTATAAATTACATTTCATACAGGAAATCAAGTCCCTTAGCAGCAGCTGCAGCACAAAGTCTTGTCCATGCTGTCAAAGAGAAGGTCGGAGGGGGAAAAACTGTTTAAAGCTTCCCCAGAGAGCCATGAAGGCCAAGAGAGAGCACTTATAATTGCATGACCCCCAGTAGAGGGCAAAGCCAAGGTTAGGGTGGGCCTTAATGATGTGTTCCCTTAACTTAAAATGGTTTCATTTCATTTATAGTCCCAATTTGACTCCACTTCCCTGTTTTTATCCAGGACTCAGAGGAAAAGCAGATACTGCACCAGCACTGCTGGGTGTTGGAGCCTCCTCACTCACCTGCCAGCATCATAACCCAATCCCTACCCAAACCCTGCAGTACAAAGGTTTGGGAGTGGGAAGGGGAGAGGAGCAACAGCCTCATGCCCACCCCACTGCCCATCCTGTGCCTCAGGGCTCTTTCCTGAACCTTACAGGCTTTTCCCCATAGCAGCACAGTGTTCCCAGCAGGGCAAAGCTCTGCCACTGCCTCAGGTTGGAACAGCAGCTCCGTCCTACAAGGAGGCCATGACTGAGCTCTCCTCATGGTCACTGCAAGAGCAAAGCCAGCTCCCCTGGCCACCCAGCTCAGACAACATCCACACACCACGCAATTGCCAAGCCAAATGTCATCTTGCACTCAAGTACCAGCACCATTCAACCCTGTCCACTGCCTGGATTTGGGTCTAGAGCACGGCTCAAACCCTGCAGAGATCTGTTCTATACACGGAGTGTTCATGGGGACCCTACTGCAGCGGTCATCACAAGTTTCCATCATTTTGAGATAGCGGCTGATGTCCGGGGGATGGTGCCCAGCACCCCACAACTTGGTGTCCTCCAAACAGCCCTGACCAAAGCCCCAGCCAGGCTGCCACCAGCCCATAGCTCTGCCTGCAAAGCGGTCACACTGACAGCCACCAGCCCGCTCTATCTGCACAGCCCCATGACGAAAGGCAGCCTGCTCCATACAGAACGCTTTAGCAGGCTGCGGAGCCAGCCTCCCCACCAGCTGCAGTCCCCACTGGTGGGGTGCACAGCATGGGCTGTTGTCCTCTGGTCGCTGGGTGTCCACACCTCTCGTTCCCAGCTCTTAATGCAATGCAGCAGAAGCTAAAAATACACAAGTGCCACCCTCTGTCGTGTCTCTGAGCAGGCTCCGCAGTCGCCATGGGATGTGCGTGATGGAGGTGGGGCCTGGCTCCCTTCCCGAGACGCTCCACCAACAACCACAGTCGGGAAGCTCCGTCCTGTGACGGAGCCAGCCCCAGCAGCGGGCACCACGTCCTCACCGCCCTGGCACAGGGCATGGCAGGGGCAGAGGGCAGCGCTGCTGCTGACCAGGCTGTGCTCCCGCTCAGGTAGGGTGGGAAAGAAAGCAGGGAAAGAACATGAAAAGAGGAGGGCCTGTGCAGCAGTGTGCTGCCATGAGCAGCAGCAGGGCAAGGAGCCCTCAGGACCGTGCAGGAAGATGCTGTTCCTGGCTGCAGGTGCGCTCTGAAGCTCCCCACTCCCCTGCCCTCCATCCTGCTCATAGTGTGTGTGTCCACATGGCGCTCGGTAGAGCAGAACTGCTCCATGCACTCAGCACTGAGGTCATTGCATGTGACAGACCCAGCCCCTGACCTGACAAAGACAGCCCAAGATGTGCCAGGAGCCCACGGACACAGCAGGGACAGAGCCTCGAGTGCCCTCAGGCTGGGGAGCCCTCATTCCCCTCCCACTGTGTTGAGGCTGCTCCAGCCCCAGGGAGCTGAGCACCAGGAGACATCAAGGCTCACGTTTCACTTTACCAGACACTCAGAAGAGACTTCACCGCCCAGGGAGGAGCAGGACACAGACGGGAGATGCAGCCCAGGGAGCGATGGAGCTCCTGAAGCCCTCAAAGACAACCCATCGCTTGCCACTGCTCCGGGGGGCAGCCAGGTCCCCTGTCCCACCTCCACCGGCAGACAAGGCGCCCTGGCAGGAAGCCTCCAAGTCACAAGGGCAGTGAGAAGTTTCCGAGTTAGTCACAGCCTGGTGGCAAACGCACCAGATTCTCACGCATTACTAAGGAACAAGAGTCACATCAACAGAGCCCCGGCCTGCGCCTGCAGCCCCTCACCTGCTGCACCAGTTGGCTCCACAGTGCGATCCCAATCCGTGCAGGAAGGGTGGCACTGCTGCACGGGAACCAAGGGGGCTCAGAGAGGAGCTGCTCCCAGGACAGGCTGCTGCAAGACCCCAGGCTTTGTAATCCACATGGGCAGGACCAGGCACTTCCTCAGGGCAGCCACAGACTTGGGAAAGGAGAGAGCACATCTATAACCTATTCCCAAAGGAAGCCGACAGCAATCCTGCCATCCCTCACCAACGTGAAGGGTACCAGCATTTGCCAGCCTTTGTACCCAGGGGCCTGAACCTACACCTATGTGACAATCAAGATGGAACTTGTGCAGATGAGAGACTGGCAGGGGACACAAAGGGAAACAGGAAAGCACTGGGAACCACACATCTCATCTTCTCCAGAGAGACTGTTCAATGGGCTTTTGAAGGCAATGGCCCTCCTTGGTGTCATGAGGAGCCCGTTAATGCGGTGTGGGAGCTCCTGGGGACACGGAATGGCACCTCTCTTGCTGGTTTTACCTCCAATGCAGGATGGAGCCACCAACCTCCAGGAGTAACCACCCCCTTCACCACATTGACCAGGCACCCAGAGTACCCCGGAGCCCTGCTTGGGCTCTCTTCCACACACTGACCTCACAGCAGCATCCCCAACTGCTGCCCAGACGCTCCAGGGACACCCCAGCAGAGCTGGTGGCCCCAGGAAGGCTGCAGCATGCCATGCTCTACGGGATGTCCTACACTGCTGCTGACTCAGAGTTCAGGAGATCAGCAGCTCAACCCCTGCCCCTCCTTGCTCACACTGGCATGCGTTTATCTCCCTCCCAGACTACATCTGCAGGGGCTGTTACACAAAACACATTGGCAGCTGAGCCCTCTACAATCTCCAAATGGTGGGGGAGGATGGTTTGGCTGTGCTTAAACCCCACGTCATTTCAGCAATCCCATTTCCAGAGCAATCCCATTTCCACCCAAACCTGCTGTATTAGTCCAGTGGAGTGGCGGTCATTTCTCACCTGAGTTTCTCTGCCAGAGGGGAGAGGTCACTCACCTGTGCCCCAGAGCATCCTGCTCTGCCCCAGGCCTTCCCCCTGCCCCACACCAGGAGTGACCCAGCACTGCTCCTCACCTTGAGCCTGGCTCTGCATCTTCACAGCATCTTTAGGACGCACGGATAAACTCACTGCTTCCTACAGCCTCCGTGCTCTGTACACACAGCACTTGGCTTGCTGCAAGCTCAGAGCAGCACACTCGCCTTTTCCAAACCCTCCCTTCCTCCTCCCCATTAACCTGCCATGACGGCATGATCTGCAGTTGCCCTGAGCAGCATGAAGACGCTGCTTCAGAGCTGGCTAGAAATGGCACCAGCTCACGCTCTCGAACAGATTTATCCCTAGCTCAGTGTTCACTTTAATGGTTTCCCATTAAAAGCAGCACAGACACAAATCAGCTCAGGGTGGACCGGTTTGTTTTATACCTCCGGCCATATTTCACCCCAGCAGGCAGAGCCAGTCTCCATGCGTGTAACAGGTCCTTTCCCCTTCTCAGAGCGCCGATGGTCTGGTTCTTCCTCTGCACAGGGTTAATACAAAGACCACTGGCTCATAAATCTCCTCTGGGAGCAGCAGGTAGTTATGATCCGATGCGGCAATTCAGAAATGGCAGCTTGGTGGGATGGGATTATTCCTGAGCAGGGGAAGATTCCCTGGCCAAGCCCTCACAGTCCTGCAGATGTGATCTTCCCCAGCCTCCCCGCTGCTGTTAGTCCTGGAGCATCATGTTATTAGCAGCAATCACAGCAATCATGCAGTTTTGTAACAAATATATGCAATGAGATTCAAACAAGAACCAATACTACGGACTTTGAGGGAAAGGAAGGGTTGCTCCTCCACAGGGAACAGAACCAAATCAAGAGCATTCCCATTACTGAAGATAAACCCCACCTTGTTTGATTGCCCACATCAGACTCATCTGCTCCAGGCTGCAGCTCAGGTCAGATTTAGCCATGGTGAGCTGCAGCCCTGTTTGGAAATGAAACACAACACACACGCACCCCCCCCAACCCCTTCCCACCACACATCAACTGCACCAATCCACACACAGGACATGGTCCCCAGGCCTCGCCAGCTGACTTGGGAGAAGGAGAGAGAGGGTCACAAACCTGCTTTTCTTTTTTCTGTATTTTCATTATCATCAAATCTGGGACGAATGTTATTTCTGCAAGACACAACACAAAGAGAAATTCACAATAAAGAGAGTGGTGAAGCCCAGGTACTCCATCCTTCCCCATCACCTCGCCAGGAGGCTGAGCCAGCCCCGGTGCTACTCGGAGTAATGGAGCTGCAGGAGTGAAATGCTCTCAGGGACGTTGCTCTGCTGAGCCATGGCAGGGAGCCCAACCACAGCTCTCCTGACAGCTTGGTGGTACCTGAGCCCCACCGTGTTAGACCAGCCTCGCAGTCGTAGTCCCAGCATGGAGCAGCGCACCCAGGGCTAGCAGAGACGCAGTGCACCTTGCCCCAAACCCACCCCAGGAACCCCTGAGAGACGTGTCGGATGCTGCCAGCCCTGCAGCAGCAGAGGGAAGCAGTAAACAAACCAGCCTCTGCCAAGCAGCGATGACAGCAGAAAGAGATGAAGAGAGGATGCAGGAGCTTGAGGCAGGCTGCAAGCCCTAATACCAAGGAAGAGCTGCCACGGGGACAAGGACAGGTCCAACAAGAAGGGGGAAGAGCCACGCTGGCAGGCACCATCTCCCCAGCAAGCCCCCCCCCAGGCCTGGCAAGAGGGGCTGCAGTTGTGAGTCCAGCTCTTAGCAGTACCCAAGTGCCAGAGGCAGAACTGCCTCTGCTACCAGGTCCCCACCAGAGGAGGGGAACGTTGAGGGATCTGTGCCCTCTGGACACAGCTCCCTGCAGGAACACAACACCCAGAACCCTCCACAATTGCCATGCACCCTCAGATGGGGCAGATACACACTTGCCCAGGCCCAAATTCCCTGGGGACTGGGCACAGGTTGGACACCACCAGAGGCAGGAGGAAGCCAGGCTCACTGCTCCCCTGCTGTGTCATTAGAAAGGCCAGGAGCAGCCCCTCCGTGGTAGTCTGCCCATTCCCAATACCTGTTTTTCCCAGGGAGTGCACAAGGACACACACACTGCCCATGAACAAGTTCTCCAGGTTAAAGTTAGCATCAGGGCAAGACTTCCACAGTCCCCTGAGCACAGCAGGGTGCACAACACCCCTGGCTTTAGGGCTGTGCAAGAGGCATGGCACAAACCCAGCCGCTGGGCTGGCCAAGCAGCACTGGCACGCAACCGTGCAGGAGCTCTTGGCCAGCCTCTGGCACACTCTGAATGAGCACAGGGACGAGGGAACAAGGGCACAGGTTCAAGGAAGGCCATGGGAGAGCAGAGCCCATGGGGAGGTTTCTCCGTTGACTGAAGCAGAGCAGTCACTTCTTGGCATACACCCTTGTTCCTGCCCAGACTCACACCCACGGCACAGACTGCCCAGGGTCCTCACTGCAGGCCACAGCCCCGGATACACTGTGCCCAGAAAGTGTTTGGCACAGGCCACAGCCAGCAAGGGACAGGCAGGAACAGAGCAGGCAGACCCTGCCCTCACCCAGCTCAGATGTCTCATCCTGAAGGAGACATCCACAGGTCTTCCTTCTTCTGTCTGTCCCCACATCCAGCAGCTTGAACACGCCAAGCTCTACAGAGGCATCACCCGCTGTGCTGTGTTCACATCCCATCGGTGGCAGAGCCCATGTGCTCAGCACAGTGAGCAGTGCCAAGGCCAGGGCAGTCCCATGCTCAGCACTGGTCTCAAACATCAGCAGACAGCTCTTTTCTAGGCTCCAACCTCTTGTTCCAGCTGGTGACAGGCACAAAACAGTATCACCCCTACCATACACACATGTATTTCCATAGCACTGAACCCAGTGTGTGCATCTGTCTTGATAAAACAAGGCTGGGATACCAGTTAAGACCCAGAGGAGATGGTTTAACATGGATACCTGCTCAGACCATGTGCAAAGTCATCTGAATGCAAGGAGAGGCCCAGCAAAGTCATTGCAGAGCACTTGGTCTCTTGTTCACACACAGGGCTAGCTGCAGTGAGGTCCTCACAGGGCCCTGCAGCAGCTCCTGGGATAACATGTCATCCTGGTTTGTGGAATGTTGCAGTAAACTGCTGGCCAGGGACCAGTGGCCACTTGTGAATCCAGACACCAGGAACCTGGGCCATTTACACACCGTACTGCTCATAATCCCATGGAGCAAGCATGTGTTGCCATCACCTCTTAGGGGACAAGCTGGAGAGGACGAAAGGGACACGTTCATGTTTGCATGGTGCTGTGGTCTGCTTTGCCTGCTGCATCCAAAGCATCTTGCCTGGCCTCAGAGCCAGGAACTTTTCCAGCATCCTGAATGGAAACACACCGCCTGGTAGGGAGCACTGCCACACTGGCATACAGATATATACATTGAGAACCCCATTTAACCACCAATTTCCACGCTAATTAAGTATTTGTAGATTAAAGAGAAACTCTAATCTCAAATGAGACAGCCCAATTTCCTAAATGAGCTTATAGTTTTCATATGGAGATCAACACGTTCCCACCAGCACATCATGCAAGTGCCCCAGGCTGCTGGATTCAGCTTTACTGCCACTGCCACAAGTGGGGAGGTTTTATTCTCCTTTTTTATGCCTTTTTAACCCCAGGTAACTGATGCACGTCTCCCACCAGCCTGCAACACCCCAGCACCAGGCAGTCAGCAGCGCTTATGGCTGCCACAGCCAAAGGCAAGTCCACCTTCATGTCATCGTGGCACCACACACGAGCAGTGAGCACGCCAACGTGGCACATGGCGCTGGCAGGCTGACCACACACTCCAGGGCTGTCTTGTTGCATCTCAAGAGACGAGCAAAGCAGTGCTGAAAGCTGTTTTGTCCCTCTACATGAGCAGATCAACGCGCTGCGGCACGGCCCTCTACAAAGTATCTCCTGCTTGCAATGACATTGCCAGTTACACAATCTGGGGCACATCAGGTTACTACCCTGGTCCCTTGGATTTGTTTTTGCTGTTCTGAAAGCACAAGACATCCCTACACCAGACCAAGTCCACATCATGCCAGTATTTCCTGTGGCTCCTGCCTGGGCTCCTCCAGGAGCTGCAGCATCTGTGCACAAGCCAAAACCAGGATCAGGAACTCCACATCTGAGCTAACGCCAACGCAATACCAAGCAGTGACCATGTGCTCTTCCCCTTGTACCCACACGAGCAGCCAAGCTCTCCTCTGCAGCTGGAGGAGTGATTTTCCCAGGTTAGAGGCTGAGGCTCACTAACATGTGGCTCATGTTCTCCCAGAATCCAGCAGGCACGCACAGCATTCCTGCCATGTAACTCCAACACCGGTCCTGCAAGCACAAATACAGACAGTGCTATGTGAAAGCAACTGCAGCTCACTGCAGGGAGCAATCATCTATTTATGACAGTAACATCTACCCATTCAAACCTGGCCTTGAACACGTCAGTGCATGTGTTCAAGGCCAGGCTGGATGGGGCTTGGAGCAAGCTGCTCTAGTGGAAGGTGTCCCTGCCCGTGGCAGCGGGATGGAACTGGATGAGCTTTAAGGTCCCTTCCAAGCCAAACCAGTCTGTGGTTCTATCTCATTTTACACACACAGCTCCCCCAGTGCACATCCCCGTGGAGTGGTTCATTCTCAGAGGAGAGGTTTTCCCTCAAAAACAGAAGATTTTCTCAAGATGATCTTCAGCTGGAGAAGAAAAAGGGGTGCTGAAAATAAGCTGAGAACATAGGCAAGGAGAAGCCACAGTGGCCCAGACAAGACAATCTGGAAAGAGACAGATCTTCTCCAGGGCTACAGTCCTTTAACACGCATTCCACAAACACGCCAGCCAAGTTTGGGGAATGAGGTCAATGTATGAAGGAAAAGGAATAAAGCTCTATAGATAGCAGCGACAGGGATACACCCAAAAGAATGTGTGAGGTAGTCTGTCTTGGCCTGGATCAGGCACAGCACATGGCTGTGGCGTGCCACCCAGCACCCATTCAGCACGTTAACACCTTCATGTCAGCAGAGACAAAGGAGAACAAGCTTTGAGGCCACAGCACTGGGGGGAGGCTGTGCGCTAGGACTGCCTTTCAGCACCATCACAGACAGCCCCCAGCATGCCCAGGGCTTGCTGAGGATAAACCATCACAGATGGGCCACAGCTGAGGCCGAGGATGCATTTCAGGATCGTACCTGATGGAAAGACAGACTGCACGTTGCCTACATCCTCTGGCATGTCAGAAGGAGAGGAGGGCCCTGGCACAAAAGCCAAAGTGCCTTTCCAAACTTGCCACCATACAACATGTCTCCACACCAGAGCATCCAGTTTCTTGCTTGCTCAACACCATCTGCTGACAATCCAGCTCCGAGCAAGCAAAATGCGCATTTGTGCACTCACCACTGAGTGCAGTCCATGACTGATGCCTGAACTGGGCAACGTAAGCCGAGCACAAAGGACTCCATGTGTACATGCATCTCTACACCACCACTGGACCAGGAAACGTGCACTCCTGCAAAGAGCCACGCAGGAGAATGAGAAGCATCTTGACAAAGCAGAGCCAGGAGATGCTCTAGAGCAGCATGTACACCCTTCTGTACATGGCAGGAGTGGGTACCAAGCGTACAGTGGTCCCCAGGGCAGAGTGCGCGTCTGGAAACACAACGGTGAGCTCAGGGTGTTCAGGGCACAGTCTCCCACATGCCAGGCAAGGGTTTTACAGCTATGCAGGCAACACATCCTTCCTGGCTCATAAAACACACTGAAGCATGGAAATGCAGTGGTAGGTGCTCAGACAGTCCCTTGACAGGATCAAACCACCTCGGAGAGGCAAGTTCACATTGGCTGCAGTTCCCCCTGCGCCTTCCTCCATGATTTTAAACCACCACATTCCCTGAAATTCACTGCCCAGCTGACATTCCAGCCTGGGTGCGTGCTCCCTCTTCCCAGACATCTTCCAACAGCCAAGCTATGGCAATGTTCAACATTAATGCTCCTGTTGATGCCATCCATACACCACACAGCATGTCGCTGCGGCTCTGTGCTGCGGGGAGCCTCCTCTTGCAGCTCTCCCCCAAGCTCCCATAAGGGCCAGTGCTGGAAGGGGAAGTCTGGCTTTCTGCATCTATCCTGCTTCTCTCTCCTTATTATTTTATATTATATTTATATCCTGTACAGGGGGCTAAAACGAGCAGGAGGAATGCTGCTGGAGCCCGGCACTCTGTCGCTGCTCCGCATGCCGGGGGCTGTGCTTTGGGGAAGGCCGGCCCCGAGTCACTGAGGACCAAAGCTGAAAATAATACAGCAGTCACCCTTCCTGCACTCAACCCCTGGAAAATCCAAGACAAAACTCTGCTTGGGGTGACCACCAATTTCATGGCATATCCAATGCTTGCAAGAGCTCCTCTCTGGAGCTGCCTGTCCAGCCTAGGAGATGCTGGGACCCTGCCCAGCATGCCACCAAAACCAGCTCCCAGCCTTTTTTCTCCAACCATCCTCAGCCACCAGCAGGAAGCCATCCCTGTCTCTTCCATTAGGCCTCCAGAAGCACATCCCCAGCCATGCTGTGACCCAGAGCAGCCTCTCTGCAAGTCTGACCTACCCAGAGGAGTTAACTGCGAGGTCAGGCTGACCTGGCAGACTTTGTTCTCGTCACACCTCCACCCAAAGAGCTGAATGTACACCAAATATCACCGCTACTGTCCAACCTGGGACTCCTCGGGCCAGCAGCAGGGCTCAGTGACAGGCATCTGTGGCAGAACCCTCTGAGTATGCCCCCATGATGCCATGAGGGGCCTGCGGAGGAGCCCTGAAACACAGCTGCGGCTGCAGAAGTGTTGCAAGGGACAGTGGTGGAAGCAGGAAATCCAGAAGACAAACTGCCACAGGACACCAAAGAATTCCTCATACGTGGTTTGCAAAAATAGTTGCCTGCAACTGGTAAACAGGGCTTAAACAAGCAGCTCTTCAGGGTCCCCCTTTACCGACCAAACAGATCTCAGATAGCCACAGACACATCCCACAATCAGGACCCAATGAAGTCCCCCTAAATGGGGGGGGGGATAAGCACAGTTTTGGCCAGGTTCTGAAACTTTAAAGATAACAAAGTCCCAAACAGAGTTCTGCAATACTAATTTCGTTTATATACAGCACAGCTCAAGGTCTGCAACCACAGCAAGCAGCGATGCTCTGCTGCTTCGGTCTGTCTGGGAAGATGCTTCCCACAACACACACCGAGTCTTCACATGAAAAGCAACCAGAAGGGAAATGCTGATGCAGCTGCTGATGCACGAAGCTCCCAGACACATACTCCCCATGTGTCACCCCCCATAACCTTGCTTCCAGAAGTGATGGTGCTTAATATTACCACAGAAGAACATACGATTTGTGATACTCATCACCTTGACAGCGAGCTCCATGTGAAGTTCATTCATACATCTAGCCCACTGGGGAACTGCGGGTGTTCAGGTAGCACGGATGAGTGTATGCATGTGGCAATGCGAGCTGCCACTATGGGCACCACTGGTTGTCCCAGCTACACTTCCAGAACCCAGCCTGGGTTTCGGGATACACAGCTCCCATCCCAGACCCCTGCCCAGCCCAGCTGCTGGCTCCCAGAATAGCTCAGATCAGCTGCAGAGGATCAAATAATTGCCCCAGGGATGGGAAGCACCAACTATTTTCAGCTTCCTGGGAGCACTGCTGGGCTAGGGCAGAGCAGTGATAGCGGAGGCAGATTGTGAGCACCCAGCCCAGGAGGACACAGAACTCCCGGCTTGTTGTGCTCTTTGAAGGTCTTGTTTTTCCCCAGGGAAGGGAAGGGTTTCAAAGGGTTTAAACCTCAGACTTGCTTTTTGGGAACAAATTCCAGAGCACTGAAGACCATGCGCTGAGCAGGCAGCCTGGGGCAGAGCGGGCCTCACTGCCTGCACCTCTCATCACAGGCACTCAGCAACCTGCTGTCGGCTCCTTTTCCATGCAATGGCTGCAGATCACCTTTGACAGCCACATGAGAGCCCTAAAAGCTACTTTACAGGCTGCAAAATCAGTTGTGCCCATAAAGATGTTCTTTTACAGCAGCATGCTATGCCAGCTCCACAGCACCTACTGCCCACCCAGAGACCAGCACCTCTCCCCTTGTCTACAGGAGCCTGGGGTGCTCCTGGGCTTTGACTGCATTTCAACCAGAACACATCTCAAGAGCATGTTTAAAGGACACCAGTGGAACCACTCGAAAGCCTGAAAATGCTATAATGAATGCTGCCCAAGCACAACTCAACTGAACTTCTCTAGGCGCTGATTGCTAGCAGCAACATCAGAATCCAACTCCAAATCCAAGTCTGGCTCCAAAGCTGGGCAGAAGCAGTCTGTCTGTGCTAGCATCCGCATCTCCATCAGCCCTGCAGACAGGAGGCACAGCTCCTGTGCCATCCCCTGAGAGTATCTGAAAAGGAATCACAGAATCATAGAGCAGTCTGGGTTGGAAAGGACCTTAAGATCATCTAGTTCCAAACCCCCTGTCACGGGCAGGGGCACCTCACACTAAACCATGTCACCCAAGGGAAAGGGAAGGGGGAAACGGGAAGAGAGATGATGTTGCACAATCCCTGCTTGACTTCAAAACAGCAGTTTTCTGACCTTGAAAAAATAAAATCCAGATATTTGCATATAAAATGTTAAGGTCTGGGAGAGGAAGCCCAGCTAACATCAACTCTACTCTGTTACACAGCAAATCCATGGAATGGGATCTCTGGGTGCAGAGGCCAGCCAGGGAAGTGGGGCTGTAAAAGCATTGCCAAAGCAAAGTGGGAGCTGCCAAAACATCTGGATGGGAGAAGCCTCCTCTGGCAGCTCTTCCCTGGGGTTCAGATGTACAGTTAAGGTTAGGGTTGAGAGAAAGACAAAAGCTGCAGTTCAAGAGGGGCTGGAAAGAGCTCATTAAAAGAAAGTTGGGGGCTGCCAAAGACCTGGGCTTGCAGCAACCTTCCACAGGGATGACTTTGTCCAGCGTTCAGCTGTAAGATATGGGCTGGGATGATGCTGAGACAAATGAAGTCCAGAGCTGCAGCTGGAGCGGAGCTGGAAAAGGGCTGTAAAAGTACCTGGCAGCTGCTGGGAGAAATCACTGGTCCAGGCAATTGGCATTAGACCTTTCTATGGCTTCCCAGGAAAATCAGGGTTACAGCTAAGAAAACAGAGGTGCAGCAGCAGCAGGGTGAAGCAGGGGCTGCAGAAGGCCTCACCTGGGAGGAAGGCTTCATCATGGAAACTGCTGGGTGCTTGGCTGAGGCTCAGCTGGAAAACCAGGGTTAGGGTTCAGAGAAAATCTAGAGCTTATGTGGGGCTGGAGAGGGGCTGCCAAAAGGAAGAGGGGCTGCCAAGAGGGCTGGGAAATGGCTCAGAGGCTCAGCTGGAAAACAGCTCCTAGGGTCAGGGTCTGGATGGAAAGGAAAGGTTACAGGGGCTACTGAGACCTGCGCTGCATCCCCGTTTTCATGGGGGCAATGGCTGTGGGGCCTTTGTTGTTCTGTGAGAAAATGAGAGATAAGAGCCAGGGTTAAGTTAGGGCTGAGGGAGCCTGAAAGCCCAGAGCTGCTGCTGGACTCCGGTTGCCAAGAGACCTGGGCTGGGAGAACACTTTCATCTCAGTTTCCACATCTAAGGCTCAGATGGGAAGTGAGAACTTGGGTTAAGGCTGACAGAAAGCGAAAGCCCAGGGTTCCAGCTGGGACAGGGCTAGAAATGGGCTGCCAAATATTATTTTAGATGGCCAAGAGACTTTGGCTGGGAATCATCTTTTGTACAGCAAGTCTTGTCAGAAGGTCCAGCTATAAAATCAGGGTTAGGGTAACACTGACAGAAAGAGAAAGCCTAGAGGTGCAATTGGAGCAGGGATGGATATGGGCTGCCAAAGGCCTGCAAAGAGACTGGGGCTTAGAGAGATCTGAGGTTTGGAAAATGGCTCAGCAGCCCCTGAGAAGGTGGAGTTTGTGTTCAGAGAAAGCCTGGAGCTGCAGGCAGAGTGGGGCTGGAAAGGGGATGCCACAAGGAAACAGTCAGGAGACCTGCACCAGAAGCCTCATGGTTTTGGGGCCATGCCTACCCATTCCCAAGCAAATGAAGGCCAGGGATAGGACTGAAGGATGAGAGCTGCCATTGGAGTGGGGCTGGAAGGCAGCTGCCAAGAAAGACACTTGGGATGGGAGAAATCTTCACCCATGCGATGCCTGGGGCTCCTTGTCTAAGGCTCAGCAGGAAAAGGAGAACTAGGTTTGAGAGACAAACACATTCTCCATTTAAGGTAACACAGAGCCAGCCGTGGTACCAGGCTTCTGCCCTATGCTCAGGTACAAAGGGAACAGAGCACAGTAACAAACAGCACTTCTAAAAACCAACTGTTTGCTTTCAGAGGCTGCTGTTGTGCTGAGGCTGGCTGAATTGTTATAAGGACAGGTAAAAGATCAAATTTTCCCTTTTTCTGTAACCTCCTCCTCAAAACCAACATCTGTTCTCGTTGAAACCTTACCAAAACAAGGCAGCCTGAGGCACTGCAAAGATCTGCACTGCAAAACAGCGAGAGCCAGACAAGGATTACTCCGACTGCACAGAGGAGCTCCATCACAGACAGCACCAACACCACCTGAGAGAGAGCTGCATTAAAACATATCTTGCGGGAAGGAGCCGTAATTAGACTGGCCACAAGTCTGACGGCTTCCCCAGCCAACGAGCTGAAGGTGCAGCATGTGTTAACAAGCAACAGAGGACTGTGCCCACGGGTTACATATTCCAGGAGCAGGCGGCAGGACGAGGCTGCACCATCCAAGTCATTCTCAGTCGAAGCTTTATTTGCACTTTAGATTGCGCTGGGGGGTTCTCACACCCAAAAGTCCAGCTGATTTTGCCATGCATCCCCCCCTCAGAAAAGGCTGGGCTGATGTAAGCTCATTGATCATCAAGATACACGGCAAGATGTCCTTCATGTAATGCAACGCATACACAGATGAGAGTGAGCTAAACAGCTGGTTCTCGGGGCCCCAGCGGGACATGTGCTCTGGTGGAATGGTGCAGGGGATGAAGCTTTGCTTCAGTTCTGGGCCCCACACTATAAGAAAGACACTGAGGTGCTAGAGTGGGTCCAGAGAAGGGCAACAAAGGTGGGGAAGGATCTGGAGCACAAGTGTGATGAGAAGCAGCTGAGTGAACTGGGGTTGTTTAGTTTGGAGAAGACTTGGGGGGACCTTATAGCTCTCTACACCTACCTGAAAAGAGGGTGCAGTGAGGTGGGGTCAGTCTCTTCTCCCAAATAACCTGTGATAGGACAAGGGGAAAGGGGCCCAAGTTGTACCAGGAGAGATTTAGATTAAATATTAGGAACTGCACTGCACTGCAACAGGCTGCTCAGGGCAGTGGTGGAATCACCATCCCTGGAGGGATTTAAAAGATGAGCAGATGCAGCACTTAGGGACATGGTTTAACACTGGATTTGGCAGCATTAGGATTACAGTTAGACGCCACTATCTTGAGGTTCTTTTCCAACCTAAATGATTCTATGGCTCACAAAAACTGGGAACAGTCCCCAAAAGCAGTAAGGTACATGGCAAGTGAAGGGCTACCCCTGTCTTTCCCTTGGGGACATACCCAGCCTTAGCCTCATCCCTTCTCCCTCCCCAAGATACCTACACAATCACCACCAAGGACAGGCCCCACAGATGACTATAGACATGCAAGGTACAATTTCTGCATCCAGGCTGGCACTCCCCCATTGCAGACTTCCAGCACCATCCCTTCAAGCATTTTGCATCCCAATAGGAACAGATGCTCCAACAGCCACTCAGTCACAGACACACCAAGGCACTTCAGAAAGAAAGTTTTATTCACAGCCTTTATGCAAAGAACAACTTTTCATTTCCTGCAGGGGAATCGCATCTGCAGCGTGGCGAGGAAGGTGGGAGGCAGCAGCTCTGAACGCAGCCCTGCCTTTGCTTTGCCTCATGTCCAAGCTCTCTCCAAGCCCTGCACTCCCCTCTTGGACCCGGGGTGCTTCCCTGCACACCCCCCCCCAAGCCCCATCACACAGCTTACCCCAGGCCAGCCCAGCCCTGCTTGTCCACAGGCTGGTCACCAACAGTCAGTAGCACTGCGAACGCAGACAAAGGAGACCAGCATCTGCAGAAACTGATGGCATTTGCCCAAGAAAGCTCCTTATTCAGCACGGCAGAGGCTGTTTTTACTTTATTAGAGCACATCCCTGCAGTACAGTGCCATGTTCAGCTGCCTGTGAGAGGCAGGTGGCTTCCTTCTTCAAAAGGGAAAAAAGAACAGGTTTTATCTGTAGGAATAAGCTGCAGCCAGGAAACAATGTGTGCAGTTAAAACAAACACCACCCAACCATCAGGTGCTTAAAGACTGCAAACCCTCTTCAGAAGGAGGAACAAAAGGGACATGTGGCTTTCTCCAAGGGAAGAAGGAAACACAACAGGAGCTGGGATTCAATGAGCAAGCAATGCTCACAAGCTACCGCTCCAAGGACAAGGGGCACCCGGGGGCACCTGTAAGCATGCCCACCCATGTGCCAGGAACACTGGTGATAACACACACACAAAACCTGCACTCTTTCTTCTCACTTTCCAAGCGGGAATTCTGCACCAAAGCCCCTCCAAAGCTGCTGCAGCAAGGAGCAGAAACAGGCAGCACCCTTGAGATGCAGCCGCAGGCACCACAAACAGTCACTTGCAAGTGGACATGCGCCACTACACGACACCTTTCAATTCTGACTTTCAGACCGTAGCCATGGCAAACACTTGCTGACACAATCAAGCCACTGTGCACCTATGCATGCACACCACATCGCCATGAAGTGATGCTTTTCCAACATGGAGAATGGAAGATGAACTCATTCTGTGTTTCAGAGACATTCAAGAGCAATAGGAGCCCCACATCTCAGGCTGGAGGCCCCTCTGCTTACTGCAAACCAGAGAAGTATCTAGAACTCTCCTCCCTCCTACAGTTTTGATTACAGAAAGGCATCCCTTGAAAATACAGATCCCAAACAAGTACAGCACTTTGCATGCAGCCCCAAAGGGAAGGTAGGCAGATAAGGAAGAGAACTGCACAGCCAGACCATGAAGTTACTGCTTTTCAGACACGCAGGTCTGCTTTGCTGGAACTCCTCACAAGTGCTGTGTCTCCTCAGCATTTGGGAACAGCTTGAAGTGATAAAGATCAGTCGGGGTGATGGGTCCAAACCTGCTGCCCAGGCCTGCAGGCCAGCAGCAAGACAGGCTCATGCACTGCAGCTAGCCCAAGTAGAGCCAGGCTCTGGTACCACAGCTGTGCTAACCTGCCCTATGAGGGCTGGCAGAGGTCAAAGAACAGACTGATGAGAAGACTCAGACCTCTCTAGAGCAGAAGCCAGCAGCTCCAGAGCCATAGCACAGCACAAGGGCCCTGCTCAGCCCCTCCATGCACAAGGCAGCAGCAAAGAGCACCAGGCAATGGCGCAATCACAAGCTTTCAGAAGACAACCTCACAGGTAAAGGGTCCTGGTCTTTCTTTTGCCCCACATCACCAGCCAGTGTCAGCAGCTATCCTTGCGTGCACACCATTCTGGGGGGACATCCCCACTGCCCCACACAGGCTGCAGGAGCAGCCCTTTGGGGGGAATAGGTGCTGCTCCAGTCTTGGCAGCTCAAGAGCTGCTCTGCTCCCCAGTGCTGTCATCAGGGCAGCAGCCCTTGGCTCAAGCATGGAGGAGCAGTGTCTCATGCCTGACATCAAACCTTACAGCCTTAAGAGGAAAGCAGTCAGTAGTCATTCCCTACCATGCAGAGATGACACCAAGCTACATCATTTTCGTACCAGGGTCAAGCTTTGCAGAGCTGAGGCACTCATACTGCTGCTCCAGCAGGAACTCCCAGACTCCTGGTACTTGGCACTGGTCAGAGGCACAGGGACAGCATCAATGTCTCACAGCAGGCCCCATCCCACAGCCTGGAGAGTCTCTTGCATCAGCACACTGACCAGAATCGTGTGGGGTCAGGCTGGATCAGTGTGCTGGGGTAAGGGACCAGCCTTGGCAAGCAAACAGAGATTGTTTCCAAAGGAGCAAGGGTGCCTGTGTGCCTGAGGACAGCTGCGAGAATAAGAACTGGCCATTGCTCCCAAGAGCTTGGCTGCATTCCCTGCTACTCCTGCCCTGAGCACTAGGAGCACTAGGAGCAGCAGACGACAGGCCAGGACTGATGGGCTCTGGCAGGCTCCTCCAGGCAAGCTGGAGCAGTGGTCCCCAGGGCCTGGCAGCGCCTGCCCATCAGATGGGCCTTCAGAGCACTCTCCACCCTCAGCAGCTTTGCTGTTGGCAAGGCACACAGCAAGCCCGAGGACAACCAAGCATCAGCCACCCTCCCTACCTGATGCATCCACAGATGAGCAGCAGGAGAGGACCCAGGGGTCCGGCTGGGACAGACCGAGAGCAGAACTCGGAGCCTGCACTGTCCTTCATCCACTTGGCTCGACCAACACCCTTCTCCAAGGCCCCAAACAGCAGAGACACGCAGATATCTGCAGTCCCCTGGTGCTGTTTGGTTCTTGCTACCTTATCAATTCCTGTTTCCAGGCAGGGCTGCACAAACACATCTCAGCCGGCAGAGCTACTGGAGCTTGAAGCACTGAGTATCTGTGGTGCAATCCAGAGGGACTCTGGCAGCTACACTCCTGTGGGCTGCACGGAGAAGGGGCTCTGCAGAGACATCACCTTGCCACTGGATTTAGAGAGGTGCTCTGCTCACTCTCAGTGATCCAGGCAGGGGAGACGAGCACCGACAAGACAGCTGCCTGCAAAACACTGAGGGGGCAGAGCTAGGGGAGGGAGAAGAGAAATACAGCACAAGAGTGACAGTGTCTCCCTGGCTCCTCCCAACAAGCTGAATTAGGGAGGGCTGCGTGGCCCAGCAAAGCCTCCTCCACTGGGCAAAACAGCAACCCAGCCGGCTCCCCCACAACCCGCTCCATCACCCCAGAGCTTCTCTGCGGGATGCTCTTTGAAGGAGGCATCCAGCCCTCGTCCACAGGCTGTCACGCAAGCAGCCTGGCAGCCCGGAGCCCGGCTCCTTCCCCGCCGCCTGCTGCAGCAGGATTTGTTTATGTGTCTGCAGCTGCTCCCTGCATCCGCCATGGGAATCCAGGCTGGAACTCCAGCCGTGTGGAGCGGGGAAGCGGCCTCCCCCTCCGCGCAGCCTCGCAGCTCGGCGAGCATGCGGCGCCCGGCAGGCACAGTGCTGCAGGGCCGGGAGCCCCTTGGAAACGGGCCTTGCGGAGCGTGAGCCGCATTCCCAGCCCTCCGCAGTGCCTCCCCCACATCCTGCCTCCAGCCCTCCACTGGGGGTAGAGAATGCAAATCTTGGGTTGTAATTTTTCCAAGTTAAAAATAACCCAGGAGTTTAGTGAGAGAGAAGCAGCAGCAGCAGCGAGGCAGGGGGCTGGGGAGCCTGCGAGCTTGCTGCGAGGCAGACACGGCTTACATTCCTCCTTCCCAAGCAGAGGCAGCCTCCCAGCTCCATGCACGCACAGCGATGGAAAGCAAGACCCCCCCTTCAGCATCCCAGCTGCAGAGGCACTGCTGAGCAGCCAAATGTGCTTCGTTTCAGAGCTGCCCTAACCCTTCCTCGCTGCTCCCCAAACCCCACAGGCAGGGGCACAGGTCCCACTCCCCCAAGCAGGGCACACAGGAGGAAGAAGGGAGCACGGGGAGAAAGGAGCGCACAAAGAGCTACAAATAACCCAGATTCAGGGAGCAAACACCCCTCAGGCGGGTGCACATGTCAAGGGCATGCTGGGCAGAGTATCACACCAACAGCCCCAAGGGGGTCACAGCTCTGCTCCGAGCAATCTTCTGTTCTTAAAATGTTTTAATCTTAAAAAGAGGGGGCCTTGGGGAATTAACTTTGTTCTCTGGGGGTCCAGGGGAGCCAAGAAATCTGCTGATATGAAAACCCAGTGCATGTGGCAATACAGGACATGCTGGCCTTTTGCGGATACCCAACTCCACCATCCCACAGGGCAACAAGACTAATGGGAAGGCAAGGAACAGCCACAACCTCTTTGCTCCATGGGACGAGGAATACAGCAGTGCTGCACAGTGTTTCCCCTCCAAAAAGCCTGCTCAGCACCAACACTTGTGCTCCCAAGCCCTCCCAGGCAAGCTCTCAGCCACGTCACAGACCCCGGGGAGACACTTGGGACAGTGCCACTGCCTGTGCACAGAGGATGCTCTGTTGGGACCCAGCAAGCAAGAGAGCACCCGCAGGCTGGATGCAGCCCCCAGTAACACAGCTTCAGTCAGCTGCACTTCATGACTCTCCTGACAAGCTCACGTGGCAAAACCAGCAATAGCTCCTTTCTGGAGAGTTTTCAAATGCAGCTCCTAACCCAAGACCGTAACCACAATGACCTTCAGCAGCTATTTCAAAGCTGCACAGTGCCACAGGGCTGAGAAGCAAGGGCTCGCTCAGACTCCAGTGAGCACAGCAGCAAGCAGGGACCAGCAGCACAAGGGGTGAGGAAGCTGCAGAGCTTTGGTTTTGTCCAGCGAAGGCACATCATGAAGCACAAAGCCATGCCTGGCCTCGCACATGAAGACGCAGCACTCCAGCTTGTTGCTAAGGAGGAAACCAGGTCTGAGCTCACCCTAGAATGTATTTCATCACCTTCACGGACAGCTCAAAAGGAGGGGACACAGCACTGCAGAGTGGGGATGCACCCAGCATTAGCTGCACCCCCTTATCTCACACCATTGCTCTGCTGCCCTGGCGTGCAGGCACTGCCAGGAGCAAGACAGGTTTCTCAAGCCTATGTCTGTTGTCTTCTGATCAGCAGGCCAAGAGTTGCACTCCAAAGAGCTGCTCACAAGCCCCAAGCAGTGGATTTCAGTCCTCAACATCAGCAAGGCAAAAACCAGAGGAAAAAATGAAACCAGTCTCTACAGCTATGCAGACAAGGAAGGGAGAAGGGAGGTAGGCCAAGTCTGCCCAGCCTTGTGATGCTGAGGGCCAGGATTTCCTGGGTGGGTGCATGAACGCATGCAAGGGGCCCACAGCAGCTCTCTGAAGGCCAGCACTCCACCAGCACAATTTGCCTGCATTGCCAAAGCATCACCAGCTCAAGCTCCTGCCACATCAGCAAAGCCCTGATGTGGCATCTAACGGGCCTCTGCTCCCCATTAAACACAAACATGCTTCGGTGTGGCAGTCGACCCAGGCCACCACAGAGACCAAACTGCCCTGCCTGCCAAATCTTAACAAGCCATTTCTCCATCCCCAGTGCCAGGTTTTCCCTGCACTCATTCACCAGCCCTGGCATGTTGACCAGCAAGCCAACAAGGAAGGGCACGAATGGGGTGTCCAAAGAGCCAGCTGTGCCAATGGCCATAAAGCGTTCCCACTCCTCCCATCACATTCCCACCACATTTGTTAAAGTAAGAGAAAACCCAGTATCCCTATCAATGTGCTACAGGAGAGTCAGGAGCTGCGCAGGCGCATAAAGCCTGTGGGTGACTGCCCCTTCCAAAGCTCCCCTTCCCCTCCAGTACGCTGCTGGGGGTAGGAAGCTCCCAGCCTCTCTCCTCACCTGCTGGGAGCCAGAAGCACGCTCCTCATAACAGCAGCTTAACACAGCTGCAGGACCAGTTTGTGGCACCCAAAATATGCCTGCAGAGCAACCTCCTCTTCCTCAGCTGGGGACTGTACACCTGATCTGCTCCTCCACAAGGCAGGGAGCAAGAGAAGGAGAGCTTGTGCTGAGGCTGCCCAGGAGACTGTGCAAAGCCTCGGGTCAGAGTGACAGCACAATCCCAGCTACACATTAGATGGGTAATTACGGGGCGAAGTAGCTCTAAGGACACACTCAGTGCTAGAAGCAGGCTCTCTTCTCTGAAGGGCCTGGCTCTTCTCTGGGCAGAGCTGGGATCATGGGCTCAGCTTCCTGGACCAGCAGTCACGAAGAGCCAGACTTCCCAGAAAAGCCTCCTCCCAATTACCGTTCCTGTGGGAGCACAGGGGTTACTGCCAGCTGCTGCAGAGGCTCCTTACAACAGGGCAAGCCACCCAGCTGCTCTCCAGCTATCAGGAGGGATACAGAGGCTCCAGCAGAAACCAGGGCCCTGCACACTCTGCACATTTTCCTGCTGCCTTTTATTTCTCACGCACAAGCACGCGGAACTCCACTTTGCTGCCCAAGTCCATCCTCAAGGTCACCGGCCCTGTAAAGATGACACCAGGCACGTAATGTAGCCCACAGCACCTTTATTAGTATGAAAGGTGTACAAAAGCCAGCTCGACCGGTAGACCCTGACAGCTGGCCAATTCAAAAGAGCCTTTTATAAGAGCTACATAGTGAAGAACACCGAACCTGAGCTATCCCGAGGCAGATGGCCAAAAAGTGAGATGGCATTCCTGAAAACACAGATCTTCCCCTCTTGCTGTTGTTATTATCCTGCACAGCAAACTCAAGCTGCCAGAAAACAGCTCTGCCACACTGCACACAGCTCCTCCAAGGCAATCAGAGCCCTTTGTGCCTCTATTTTCCAACTACAGAATAGGGATAAAAATCACCCTTTGCAGCAGGGCCACCGAGAAGACAAACGAACACTTGCAACCACCTCAAGATCTGGCTGTAGACAAATAGGAAGAGCACACGTGACCCCCAGAGCAGATTTCCTGCTGGGATGGCATGACACCACCAGCCACAGCTTCAAACGGCGACCAAGACCCCAGTGCCAAGAGTCCAGTCCTGCTCCAAATCATTCCTTCAGGTGTTTATGTCAGTCTTTTCCAGTTGAAACTCCCTGTGGATTGCCTTTACCCCTGCTAGCATCCAGCTGGTGTCCCCACACCCCTTTGGTTTGCTGCTGGTACCTACCAGCTTTAATATTCCCTGTTGTCCTCTTGCTATAACCACAGCAAAACAAAAGGGTGACACAGGCTTTGCACCCTCAGGCAAACCTCTCCCTGCTTCATCTACCAAACAGACCAGGGGGACCTGCCCCAAGAAACGCACCCAAGCCAGGAGCTAAATGAAACGTGGCCAAGCCACCAGCAGCCGGGCCACAAGAGCAGTCAGCATTTTAAGCACTTCCAGGGCCTCGCAAGCAGCATGGACACTGCTGCTTTGCCAAATGCCTTGTCTGTGCACAGGCAGCAGGCAGGGAAGGCTGTATGGTGCATGAGGTAAGCTCACAGCCAGCCTTGCTCTGCCCACCATGACCACATCTCATGCTTCAGGCACTGAAGGCTGATCCCAAGCAACAACCTAGAGTGCGACAAGTGAGCAGCTCCCCTCTGGGCTTGGCAGCACTGCCAGCCTGGTCCTAGGAGTCTCAAAACCTACATGGCAAAGGAAACTCACCTGGGTCTGTTCTCTCTCATACACAGTGAAGGATGAGGGGGAATAGAAGAGGTCTTCATAAGCAAAAGGACATTTTGCTCCACTGCTCACTCCCAAAGCACAGGACACCTCCACCACCAGCTTACAGAGGTCACTTGCTCCACGCTGCCCTGTTGGGGACAAGCTCCTGGCCATGGACAGGCTGCCCCTGCCCTTCAGCACTGCCAGCCCACCCCAAGAGGGCAGAAAGGTTGGCCAGCAAGGCCGTGGCCTGTGGCAGTGCCAGGCACTGGGGGAAGACAACATCCCAAACAGCCACAGCCTGTTTGATTCCTGGATGCTGTGGTGAGGTCCCATGGCTGTTCTGGTTGTACATCCAAAGAGAAACTAGCAAACCTGTGCCCAAAATAGCAACAGGCAGAAACCTGCTGCTCTCCAGGCCTGACAGCTTGCACAGGGAAGCACCAGACCCGTTTCCCAATTACCTAAAGGACAGGGAAAGAAAGCAAAACGTAGCAAATTCTCCTGATGCAATGCAGAGCAAGAGCACCCTTCACAAGCGGTGCTGCTACCCTACGGTCCTCAACCTTGCACACACCTGCTTCAACTGCTCTGCCCAGCGAGGACTGGCACTGGGGATGCCTCCAATGGCTTCCAGTTTATTTTCAATCTAACTTTCAGGGATACAAGTTCTCCACAACCTCAGCTGAAGCTGCTTTGTAGAACTGTCTCTAGAGTTCAGATGCCCTCTGTAAGGAGCTACTCCTCTCCATCATGTCAATGCTTCCTTGCATTTGTGTCTTTCACATCATGCCAAGAAACACAGGAGGAGGAAAGGAGGGCAGCACTGCCTAGCCCAAAGCAGAGCTGCTCACTTGTCACATGCTGGGATGTAGCCTGGGATCAGCCTTCAGTGCCTGAAGCAGAAGATAGGGATTCTGTGGATGGACTATTCGTTAGGGACTGTAGTGATAGGACAAGGGGTAATGGGTTAAACAGGGGAAGTTTAGATTGGATATAAGGAAGAAGTTCTTTACTGTAAGGGTGGTGAGGCACTGGAATGGGTTGCCCAGGGATGCTGTGAATGCTCCATCCCTGGCGGTGCTCAAGGCCAGGTTGAACAGAGCCTTGGGTGGCGGGGTTTAGTGTGAGGAGTCCCTGCCCATGCCAGGGGGGCTGGAACTGGATGATCTTAAGATCCTTTCCAACCCTAACTATTCTAGGAATCTATGGTGGGCAAAGCAAGAGAAGAGCCAAAAAGAATTTCATTGATTCCTCATGTGGAAATGCTTGGAGTTCAGCAGCACCAGGTTTCATTCCCTCCACAGGATTCTTTTAGACGCTTGGATAGCCTCCTTAAACAGCAAGCAAAGCTCCCAAAGTCCTGCCCAGACATGCTGCTAATAAAATGCTACCAAACACATATATGAAGAAGCAGGCCCTTCTGTCCCAGCTGATAAAGCCCTTCAGTTAGAGGCCAGCTCAGGCAGCAGTGCGAAGAGCATCAGCCTCACCAAGCTGGAGGTCTATGCTTGCACAGGGAGAACGCAGAGCACCAACTTTGTCAAGCTACCCAGCAGGCAAGCACATGGCATCAGCTGCACCAAGCTACCAAGAGACAACTCTTTCTGCTTGCCTGGCAGGCCTACAGACATCAGGCTCCTTTGACATGCAGCAACACGAAAGCTAGGCAGGCAAACTCAGAACACAACAGCAGAGCACGGGTCACACAGACCCGTGTCCTGGTCCACTTTACTGCACGTTCATGTCAGAAGACCATGCCAACATGGATTTCACATCTCCTCTCCCTCCATACCTGGATAAGCCACTTGTTTCCTTACCCCTTCCTTCAATAGATGTCTCTGGAGGAACCAGCACACAAACAAGGCCCCAAAATCCACTTTGCTCTATGTCAGACACCTCCCTCTCCCAGCTCAGGGTGGCAGGAAGAGCAAGAGGTAGAGCTGGGTCCAGGAAAGGGTTTAGGGGCACTGTGCAGAATTAACACCATGCTCAGCCTGTCCAGAAACCAGAGAGCATCATCTGCAGGTAACCACACCTCCACAGACAGTGGGCTATGCCCTGTCAGACGGGGGCACAGCAGCACCCACGGCCCGCAAGCCTGCAGAGTCACCTGGGCTCCTGGAGAGCCCACTCTAAGTGAAATTAGAACTATTAAAGCTTAAAAGAGGCTGTGCCCATAGCGATCCACTCCTTCCTTTGCCTTCCAGATCCAGGACCCTGATCCTCAAAGCACAACGTGGGGCTGACCCAACTCAAACCCAGCAATGTTATTCTCAGGCAGAAATTCTCACCCTCGGGAGCAAGGAGGTGGAGCAGGCGCTGTGACTGACCCACACACAGATCTGCAGGCACTCCTCTGGAGAAATCAGGGTAACCACAAACCTCAGCACCTTCACAGCCAGCGCAAGCCCTGCTTCAGGCAGCCTCCCCACAACATCACCGCGCCGAGAACAAACAGAGCACAGTGTGCTGTCTGCGGTGGAGGAGAGAGACCTGCCTTTATGCATGCATGGAAGTGCATGCCGGGAAAAGCTCAGATACCCTGGTGAGGGGCACCCTATGGGGACTGAGAAAGATCACTGAGAAACAGGGCTCTGCTTGCCCTAAAGCAACAAGCAGAGGAGCATACAAATAAGAGCAATACGCTGTGTGTTCCCACACCCTTCCCAGGCTAGAGGAGCGCTGGGTGCAGCAAGGATGCACCATGTACATATACATCTCTCTCCTCCAATCCACAATTAACAGCCACCAAGCACTTCAGCATCGTTTTATCTTAAGTATGCTTTAAGTTCAACCAGAGCAGATGAAACATTTAAGGTTAAAGGTGCTCTGTGCACAAGACCTGGAGAACTCAAGGCAGTGGCTCACGCAAAAATAGCAGCTTTGACAGCACGTCTATAGCAAAGCACTAATGTTTATTCTTGTATCTAGGACTAACTTTAACTCTGCCTCGATGCACGTATGTAACAAGGCATTAATGTTTCTTAAAGAACCAATACCTCACCTACCTATATGCCAAAAAAGTGAAAATTGCCCCTAACTTTGCATCCCCCTTGTTCCTGCAAATGGCACACAAACACGTTGCTAACACTGGAACACACCTTCAAAGGAAACCATGGACTGCAAGTTAAAGCACAAAATGAAAGCCAGAAAGCACATAAACAACTTGGTTATCTAACTGCCTTCATGGCTTCTGAAGAGGGCTTTAACAACTGGAGGCTCTGTGAAGGAAACTCAGCTACGTCCACACAACAACCAGCTATTTCCAGTGCCATATGGAGGAACCAAAGCACTCAGCAGTGGCTACTGATGTGGAGGGCCTGGTAGCTGAAGTCCTTCCATTAGCTAAAGCCCTACGTCTGCCTTCAAAGAAATGCAACTGAGATACCTCCAGGGGAAAGGGCGGGGGATCTTCCACCCGGATACTGCCTCCTGTTACTGTAATGCAAAGCAGGGCTCCACAGATCCCACACTTTCATGGAAGCATTCAGGAAACACAAATACGATGCAAATTGACACCAACAGGTGTAACTTTCCCCAGCTTTCAGCAGTTACCCCAAAAGGAAGCAATGAGTTACCTGCGTTCCAACCCAGACTTCCCATAAGCGAGCTGAGCAGCAGAAAGAGCCAGACAAGAAGGTGCAGGAGGCTGCACCAGAAGAGAGCTGAATTTCATCTCAGCAGTTAAAACACACACAGAAAAAAAGACCAAACCAAACCAAAACCAACCCCACACCAAAGCAAGCAACCAGCTAACACGACCTATCCTAGTGCAACATGAGGGCTGCATGAAGTTAGGGTGAAGACAGGACTGCACAAGACATGCTGTACCCCCTGGGATAGATATTAACAGTGTCACCATCAGACTGCCACTGAGCAGCATCGCTCAGGGGCAAACAGGGGCTGGAAACGTGCTTGATGTGCAACACACCTCTGCAAGTGCACTTCCAGCGCCCATGTGAAAAACAAAGAGGGACTGGGACTCGGTTCCCACACTTCCCACTTTCTTTTCTGGACTGAAAAAGGGTGCTTTGCTCCTCTTGGAGCAGGATTTATACTCGCTACAGGCTGGGAATCCCCTAGAGGCGACAGGCTGCAGCATGGAAACAGCGCGCACCCCTTAACCTCCGGGCAGCATTTCCTCTGCTGGGGGAAGGATGGGTCAAGCAATCTCGGTGCCAAGACGACCACAACACCCAGCTGCTCCCTGAGCACTGGGCCCACGGGCAGCCTATAGCAGCAGCCTTAACCCAGACACCAAACTCTCCCAGCTTTTAGCTGACTTCCCGAGGAGCCGGGGGAGCTCAGGCATTCCCCAGAGCGCAGCCACAACCTCTTCCCAGACATCGGTCAGGGACCTGCCTCCAACCTTAAAGCCCAGCCACGACGTGCCAGGCATCTCCTACTACTCGGGCTGACTGGACACATCCACCATAACAATGCTAAAAATTAATAGGCACATATTGGCAGATTGCTCGGCTGCATACCAGATTTTCCCATATAAGGGAAAGTTGACGGCATTGTCCTATCGCACGGAAAACACATTGCACCAGCCCGAGACATTAGAAAGCAAAATCAGAGCCTCCTCACGCCACGCGCTGACACCCAGCACCACCCTTTGCCCCTTTTCCCGATGGTTTGGTCGGCTTTCCCCAGCTCTGCTGTGTCCTGAAGGATCGCTGGAGGCACTGGCAGTGCTGGGATCACAGCCCAACGCTGCATGCGGACCCTGCGCTTCCTTAAGAGGATTTTGGTCCCACCACCACCACATGCTGGCAATGCAGGCACTGACACTGCTCCCAGGGTGAAGCGCAACTCTGCTTTCATGGGGGTTTAGGGTGCTGAGGACCACCACACAAGCCCTGTGCATTGTCACCAACACTGCCCACAGCAAACACTGCTATTTGACTAGGCACAGATCATTCGCCCTCACCATCTTCTCCTCCCTTTACAGGGCCTGTTGGCCCCCAACAACAGCTCTGCCTCTGCTTTCACAGACCAGAGCAAAGCCACCAGAGGATGATGCCGCTGGCCCAAGCAGGAAACTGAAGCTGAGAGAGAAGTGCTTTCATTGCTATGTACAGGAGCAATGACAACAAACCCTCTCGGCTTCCCTGAAGCCCAGTGAGACATCCAGCACCGTGCTTGCCAAGCATCTCTTTAATACAACTTTGGAGACACCTCCTTTTCATACTGCTTTCAAGACCAAACACAGAGTCCACATCCCTGCACCAAGGCTGCTCAACCCTCTCCCCTCCTTCACAAGGACAAGCTTCTCCTCCATGCTGATGTGTGTGATACCGGCTCTTATCTCTGCAAACCTGAGACAGGCCAGGACAGCACAGCTCCACATGGAGCACAAAGAGCTGCTCTGGCAGCCGAGCTCTCAGCCGTGCCACCTCACAAAAACAAGTTCACTGGCTTGTGCAAACCCCTCTTGAAACAACAGAAACCATTAAAGTGAGACACTTTGTATGAGACACCTGTAAAAGTTTGTGTGTTTGGATAAGCTCTTGAGAAAACAGAACAGATCTCTCAAGGAAAACTAAACCTTAAAAAGTACTGAGACTACCCTTTGGGATGGGGAAAAGGAGCAGAGATTTGCTTTTGGTAAAAAGTAGTCAGGAAAACAAGATATTCCTCCAAGAGCCTCCTCCACCAAGCCACTAGGAATCACAGACCCCAAAGATAACCACAGCACTGACCTTCTGGGCTAACACTGGCATATCCAAGGCCAGTTGCTCAGAGACCAGCAGCTCAGAGAGAGACAGTCTCCCCCAGTGCCAATACATAAGACAACAAAGGGAGAGGTAAACTCAAGCCCTTTAAAAGCCACATGCTACCAAACCAGTCAGCAGCACTCAGAGCAAGGTACGGAGGGACCCCAACAGCACCTTCCACAAGAAGTGCACATTAATCACATCCTTTAGCTTCTCAGATACCCAAAGGTTAGTTTTCAACACATCCATACTAGCGTGCAGCTAGAAGGGGCTGCAACTGCCTTCTCAGCAACAGGGCAATCAGTGATGCTGCTTGAAGGATTGCCTCCAAGTCCCCTCACTGACTCTGGCTTTCATTTGAAGGATACTTACTGTGAGTTCAGCTGCACAAGGTATATGCAGACATTCTGATGGGATGCAACTCTGCTAGTTATGCTTTACAGCCTGAAGCACTTGAGGGGCAACATTCAGGCAGCTTCACCCCACCACTGCTGCAGGGAAGGAAACCCAACAGCAAGTCCCACACTCCTGAAGAGCCCCCAGGTCCAGGCAGCAGTACCAATTTGGAGACAACAAGCAGAATTAGCTTTTCCAAAAGCAAACAGTCAAGAACATGAAGCTCTGTAGTGGAAGAGGAATCAATTTTCCACTAAACAAGTGGGAAAGGAACACAGTGGCAGCCCTGAACAAACCCAGCGCAGCTGGAGGGCAGAAGCCTCGAGAGAAACAACCTATTTACTCTGGGAAGAATTCACTCCCAGAGCAAAAATATGCTGTTATTGCTTCATACTTCAACAGCTGGACCAAAACAATGACTTCTTTGCAAAGCACCAGAGCAGAGCCCCCGCATGAATGAGGTAAACAAGAGCTAGGAATGGTAGGGAAGCCCCTACTCCTGTGCCATCACCTGAACAGGGCCCAAAAGCAACAGCAACGCTTCAAGGCAGCGGGGAAAACACCAGCAGCACGCAGTGCACCCTCTGCACCACCCTAACCCAGCTCACCCCACAACACTTCAAAGGATACAGGCAGCACCAGCTGCCAAATATCCATAGCCCTACAAGTGAATAGGTGAGGGATAAGCATCCAACAACTCCAACTGCATCTGCCTGCCCCTGAGGAGCCCTGAATGCTGCCAGGGAGGCCAGTGGCTGCAGGGGGGTGTGAGAGACCTACAGGACACTTCGCACAACCCCATGGACCATCTCCACCCCTCTCCCTCCTTCTCCAACCCCCAAAGACATTTGCTGCATTTCCCAAGCAGGAGGGGAACAACAAAAAAAAGGCAGAGCTTTTGGCTAGCACCATCCCAACTTACTGGAGAAGGAAATCAAGCATTTTTCATAGCAAAAACACTGGAAAGCTCTACCACATCCAAGGCCGGCAGCAGACAGAGCAGAGCCTTGTGCCGGCGCAGCCTGCCCGGCCTCCGTGGACCCCGACTTGGCTTCGAGTCCAGCGTAGTTCTCAGGAAAGGAAATCGATAAACGGAGAAAACGCTGCTCCAGGCGGGGTGTGCACCCGGGGCAGCGATGCCGGCAGAGGAATCCTCTTCACCTTCCCGTTTGCGTGCGTTTCATGCACAGCGTTTACCCTGCGACCCTCACGAATCAAGCCCCAAACCCACCCCAACGCCAGCGAGAGCCGCCGGTAAGCGCAGCGGGAGCCCCACCGCGCACACACCGCGCAAACACCGCGCACCACGCGTGAGGCTGCGCGGGGCGGCTGCGGCGCGGCGACTGCAGCGAGCGAGACGCGGCTCCGACGTGACTGCGATGCCTCTGTTGTGACATGGCTGCAATGTCACCAACAGCCCCGCGTCTGCTCCGCGAGCGGCGGCACGGACCCTCCGGGCACAGGGACGAGCCCGTCGCGGCTCTTTAAACCGAGTGCCCCCTTCCACCGCCCCAGGTGCCCTTGCTCAGCGGGGGGCCGGCCCGCGGGGAAGCCGTGCCCCCGGCCCGCACACGGACCCGCTTCTCCCCCGCCCGCCAAGTTTAAAGTCTCAATTATCGATGTTCTTGAGCACTGCGGCCGCGGTGACGGCGGAAAGCTGCGCCCCGCGGGCGGGCTCCGGCCGCCCCGCATCTCGCCCGCCGCCGCCGCGGTCGCGCCGCTCGCTGCGGGGCCGGAGGGCCTCGCTCCCCCCCTTCCCGACGGGAGGAGCCTCCGAGCAGCACAGGGGGGAGCCCGCCCCGCCCCCGGCCCCCCGCACGCCCCGCGGCTACAAGGGGGGCGCCGGGCCCCGAGCTGCCGGCCGGGCCCCGCTCTGCCTGCCAGGCACCGGGTAGGCCCGGCCCCCCCCACCACCACCACTACAGCGCTGCCGCCGGCCCCGGGGGGCGGGCAAGGGCTGTGAGGAGGAACCCACAGGGGGAACGCTGCCGCCGCCGCCGCCTCCCCTCCGCCGGCCCGTCCCCGCGGCCGGAGCCATGACAGGCCCGACGGCCGCCCCGGCCCTGCCGCCCTCCGCCCGGCCCGCGCCGCCGCCACCGCGTTCATTCATAGCGCCGCCCCGGCGCGGCCCCGCCGCCGCCGCCCCCCCGCCCCGCTGCCCTCCGCCGGCCGCACCGGGCGAGCGAACGGCAAAGTTGGGGTCAGAACTTACCTAAAATGGCTCCTCGGCCGCCCCAATACAAACAGCTATTATTTGGTGAAGTTTAGCCCAGCACCCTGCAAGGACACCCTAACCTCGCCCGGGCACGCCCCCGCCCCGCGCCCATTGGCTGCCCGCCGCCGTGCGCCGGCTCCCATTGGCCGGCGGGCCCGTCAGCCTCGCGGCGCCCGCGCCAAGCTTGGCTGCAGCGCGCCCGCCGCTCGCTCCATTGTGCTCCTGTTTGCACCGAGGAGAGCGCGGCGCTGATTGGCCGCGCCGCCGCCCCCGCGCGCCGCCGCCCCGCCCGCGCCCTCCACGTCCGCGCCCGCCGCTCGGTCCCCGGATGTGAACCGGAGCCCGGCCCGGCCCGGCCCGGCCCCCGCCGGGGGCTGCAGCCGGCACCGCCCGCCCCGCCCCGCCCCGCGGCCTCTCCGGCGGGGGTCGCTTGAGGCCTCGGAGGTGCGAGGCCGCCCGGTGGGAGGTGCGGGCCGGGGGAGGAGGCGCCGCTCCCGGGGGGATGCTGGAGCCCGTCACGGCCAGACCCCCTCGGGGCCTGCTCCCGCTGCGCTCCGGCGGCCCCTCCGGCTCCCCACCGGGCAGCACCTTGGCGTTGGGGGCCGGCAGCGCCCGTGTCCGCCTCTGCCTGGAAAGGCGAGGGCTGCTCGGGAAGAGGAGCGGGGCTGGCAGAGCGCAGGCACCCTCCTGCCAGCTGAGGCGCTCCGGGCCGGCTGGCTCTGGCACCGAAAGGAAACTCTGGTGCGGCGAATGAGCTGTGCTGGGCACCGGGGCTGGTGTCGTCCCTGCACTGCACCCACTGAAGCACGGGCTCTGGTGCCCTGCGCTGTCCGGCTGGCACCTTCCCTTTGTGCTGCCCGGCTTTCCCCGGGTGCTGCCATCTCCCGCTGGTCATGGGGGACGCGAGCCCCCGTGGCCTCAGTGGCGGGAGGGCGGGCAGCAGCAGCAGCATCGGCAGCGCTGCTGTGCTCCGGAGTTACCTGGCACTGCGCACAGGTGGATCAAACACAAAGGGCACAGACAAGGGACACGGATCTATCACAGGGCTAACAACCACCTCCTCCATGTCCTCTGCACAGACCAGCACACCACTATGCTCACCCCAGTGAGACAGAGCTTAGTTCTCTGCAGCGTTTATGATTTCTCACTTGCTCCAAGCCGTATCTTCAGATCCTTTTTCTGCTTGTAGGTCAATACGTGTGAAGTATTCCCTAGTCCTACCTACTTCCCTGGCCACCAGGCATGCCTGAACCTAATCCTTCAGTTTTCATCCTGCACTGGTCAGACTCTGGCCAACCAACACCATCCTTTGCTGTATCCTCCCCAGAAGATACAGCAAAGAGTTTCCAGAGCAGCTGTTTGGCTTCTGCACGAAGAATGTCTGTAAAGAGGGAATTAATTGGTACTTTGTGAGCAGAAAACCAAAGCAGCTTATTTTCAGATTAACCACTTTTTGGTCAGTTGGCCTCAAAAGAGAACCTAGGGGTAGTTAAATGACTCATTGCTGTAGGCGGGCCAGTTGTTAGGAAACACTAAAGCAAGACACAAACAAATCCCCTCCTGGATGAGAATTCTGGCAAACAGCATCTTGGAAGTCATTCTAACACCTTCACTACAGAGCTGCAGAAGTGCTGGTGGGAAGGGACCAGAGGAGGTTTGTTAATTTCCAGAGGTCCCTTCCCAACACCACATTCCATATTGGCTTTGCTTACCTGAGTCTTAACACCCTCCGTGGCCAGAGATTCCATCACCTTTCTGCTGTCCTGTGCCAAGGCTGCAGCACCCTGGCAAGGAAAGGGTTTCCCTAACACCTCATTCTGAACCTTTCAGGACTCCTTTGTGGCTGTTGCTCCTTAATGTATCAGCAGACACTGGCAAGAAGGATTTGACTCCATCATCTTTGCTCTTTCACTGCTTACAGAGAGCTGTTAGATCAGCTTCTAGGTAAAACCCTTTACCAGAAGGAACTGGCCCAGCTTTCCTGTATTCAAAGGCCTTATGTCCATCTTGGTCATCTGTCACTGATGCTTCCCACTTTAGACTCTGAGATACATAGTCCCCTGTGAGAGCACACCTTTGAGAGCAAAACTTACTGTGTCTGTCTCTGCCCTAGAACAACCCCATAAACTGATTCAGGAATGCCACAGAAGTGATTCTGATTTTGCAGAGATTTCCTCTGCCTGAAGCAAAGTTCAGTTGCTTTGGGAGATGCTTTGGCTAAACCCATCTCTGCCTGCAGCAGCTACCTCATGCCCGAGAAGGTGATATTCTCTAACACTGAGCATCTGAGGGCTGTAGAATCACACCAGCAGTAAAAGCATCCCTTATGCTTCCAAAGGTCTTTTGGAAGGATTTAATGGTGGGCAGTGACACCCAATCAACCCAGGCAAGGGGGACACGCAGGTCCAGCCACCAGGTCCTACAGGGCCCAGCCCTGCCATGCCGCAAAGCAGGCGAGAAGCAGAGCTCAGCTGCTGAGTGTCTCTGGTGGCAGCAAACCAGAAAGGAGCTGGAGCTGCTGGTGGTGGGCAGGGAACCCCTTTGGAACCCCAGTTTCTGCTGGCTCCCAGCCGGATCCATTGCAGCAGGAAGGAGAGGGAGTTACCCTAATGCAGCAGCACTTCCCTTCCTGGCTATTGAAGCACACCTATGCCCCTGTGAAATACAGAGCCTGCAGGCAGCTGGAGGGGAAGGAACAGACTTGTGAAGGCCTTGCTCAGGCTGTGAGCGTGCATGGGTAATTAACCAGCACAAGCATCCAGGCAGAATTCAGTGCCTTAAAGACCAGCTTGGCAGGTCAGGTTAAAGCTGACTTCCCAGTGCGAGGTGTGAAGAGCGACTCCGAACCCAGGTGAGTGCTTGGACACCTCTGCTCAGGCCCATGGGCACCGCAGGTCCCCCAGCTCCAGGAGTCTTCAAACTCCCATATATCAGATGCTCTTTGCTGGAGCAAAGAGCAGGGAGGTGATGGGGTCCTCTGTGGGCAGCTGAAGCAGTGTCTGAACCCTGCATGGGATCAGAGATGCCCCAGCCCAGATGCTTGTCGGCCCTGGCTTTGCTTGTTCCCCTCAGGGCTCTCCTGCCCGCACTCCTGCTGCTGGGCTGTGGCAGGAGCAGCCAACCTCCAGCCTGCTCAGGGGATCCCATGGATCTGCACTTCCTCAGCCTTGGTCTGCAGAGCCTGTAAGGCATCAGCTGGAAACTCCCTGCTCAGGGTTTCCTTGGATGTGGTTATTTGAGGAAACTCCCCTGCCCTCAGGAGCTTCTATCAGATAAATTACAATTGCTGTTGGAAATCTTCCTGCGGGACTATTTGGGATTATTAAGGGGTTTCCTGGGCTTTGCTGCCACAGGTGATTGATGGCAGAGGAGTCGGGGTGCTCCCAGGAACTGGTGATTTCCTGGACAGCCCCCCCTTGCCATCATGCTTCCCTGGTGCTGGGCTGCTCTGCACGGCCATCACTCACCGGCCCTGCAGTGAGCCCTCTGCTTTGTGCTGCTGTAAACCTGGGCACGGTCCCACGCTGCATCCTGCTCATGGTGCGGGGGAGAGCCTGTGATGGATGATGGAGCGAGGACCCGGGAGCCTGAGGGAGGCAGTCCCATGAGGCTGGGGGCAGCCCACCTCCTCCCACAGAGGGCACGGATTACACACAAACCTTCGTGTCCATGGAGCCTTAATCTTCCTTTCCTGCTGCTCTTCCGGGCTGGGAAGAAAAGGAGTGAACGGGCAGCTGGGATGTGCTGCATCCTGGTGCCCCACTCCTGCATCAGCCCCCGTGACCCTCACCATGCAGACCCCATGTGTCACTGTCATAACACGCGATGCTGGCAGGAGCTGTTATCCTCATCCAGTCAGACCTAACCCAGGGGCACCCTGAGGGCAGCAGCTTTAGCTGAGAGGAGAAGGGTTTGCCAGCAGCAGTTTCCCATTGCTCCCAGTGAAACCCCCAGGATTCACTTTCTGCTCCGGTTTTGTGGCTCCTGTTCTGCAGGGCTGCAGCTCCCGAGTGCGTCTCAATCACTCCTGCAGTTAATGACAGCGCAAGGTGTTTAACATGCTGCTGCTCTTTAGCCAGGTCCCTGAACCTGCCTCCCGCGTGAGCCCTGCTCATCCTGTGCACGCAGCTAAAGCAGAGCCCCCGGCCGTGACCGCCCCTGGATGGAGACGACAGAAGTCACTTCACTAATTCAGGTTAGGCAGCCCTCAGCTCTTCACGCCCTGGTTCCCAGGTGTTTTCCTCTCCCTGACTCCAGCTGATTTTGCTTCCAGCCAGGTTCCCTCGCTAGGCTCCTCTTTCCCCAGGCTGAGCACGCAGCAGGACGTGGGGTCTGCTGCCCACAGGAGCTTCACCTGCTTCCCCTTACCCCAGAGTTCATTCCCGTGGGTTCACTGTCAGTTCCCAAGGGAAGCTGGTTTGGTCTCCAGCCTCTGTGTGGCTCTGTGGGATGACACCGCTATTGCCTTTGTGGTCCCTACAGACCCCTTCATCCCTTTGGGTCTCTAGGGGTTATTCTTGCCCAGTTGTTCCGCCGTCTCCTCCTCACATGAAGCCAGCCTGGCCCGTGTTTAAGGGTTTTCCATACGTGTGCACCCAGAAATGGTAAAGTTCTAGAAATGAGGGAACCTTTGGGAGCAGCCGATGCCAATGCCACACTGCCAGCTCCCCCAGACACCCCGCCAGGGAGACCCCCACCCATGGCTGGGAAGAGTTTTCCCAGTGCCTACCTGGAATTTCCCTGTGATAACCCTGCTTCTGCTTGTGTCATCCAGCACAGGCGGATGAATCCTTTCCCTGTTACAGGAATCATTGACATTCCTGCTGGCTGCTGCTGCAGCCCCTCCGCTCTTTCCTACCAACAGAGCAGTCCCACATGGGGCTGGTTTTTCTTGCTGGTCATGTTTTCCAGGTCTCTGACATCCTTCCCTGGATCCGCTCCAACCAGCCCAAAGGGCAATGTCCACAAGTAGCTGCCTTCTCCAGCCACCGCTTCCTGGTGCTGTGGAGACAGGCAGAGCCAGCTCCAGCACCTCCAAAGCCCTCCTGGTTCCACATCCTGGTGTCGCGTTTGCTCCTTTAGTGCTCTGCTGGGATTTATTACAATATCAGGTCCCTCCCCCCCCCCCCCCCCAATTACTCCTTGCTCCCCGTTTCTTGTGCATGCGATGGCCTGGTGGTGCTGGGATGCTGCTGCCTTGGGCTGTGCTGTTCCCCGAGGCTGTTTATCTGATCTGTCACTGAGGGTGGCGTGGGGGGAGAGCTCAGGGTTAGGAACCTGCCTTCCAACATAATTCCACTCTTCCTCTCTTCCTATTTCGGCTGCAAGTCCCGTATCCCATTATGTTACCTGCTGGCAGCTGCAGCGCGGAGGTGGAACCGAGTTGGGACCAGCACTCATTTCACAGCAGGGCTAGGCTGAATATGAGCTGCAGCGCGCTTCTGAGCTGCCTTTGGGAACCTGTGCCAAAAGCCTCACAAACACCCTGCGTGTGAATAGAGGCAGAGAATGCCCCCAGCACTGCAGTGTCCCCATCAAGGGCTTCCCCTTGCCACCCCACAGCATCAGCCCCAGCTTTGCCTCTTCCCTTCCTTTGCACGTGCTCTCATTGCCTTGCTCGCCCAAGCCTATTTATTTTCCCTTTGGCCTCCTTGATTTTGCATTCCAGGCTCGTGCATTTACATGGAAACCTGCCCGCCTGCAGCCCGCTGCTCCCCAGCCTCCTGGTCCCAGGCTCATGGTTTGGAGGGAGCATGGGATGCTCTCTGCCTTGCCGTGGCCATTGTGGTGTCCTGGTTTCAGCTGGGATAGAGCAGACCCGTTGCAGCCAGGCTGGTGAGATGTGGATGGCAGAAGCAGCCAGTAACAGGGGGTGGGAAAGGGCTGGGGCATGGGGCATGGGGGGCACAGCGACAGGACAAGACCCAGCACTTGGGGAATGTGATCTAAGGACCAGACCATCCCCATGAGGGTGGTCAGCCCCTGGCCCAGGGCTCACAGAGGTACCTGAATGAAGCCCCAAGCACCCTGCTCTAACTGGCCCTGCTCAGAGCACTGTGTTGGACCAGGATGTCCCATTTCTCAGTCTCAAGCTCGGGTTCTTTCCCTCTTCAAGACAAGGACCTCCTCCTTGTCTCATCCACATTCATCCCTCTTATTTCCCACCTTCCTCTGCATCTGTGCCCTGGAGGGTAGAAGCAGAGCCAGAGCCTCCCTCTTCTACCAATCTCTTCCCCCAAACCAGTCGCTTTAATGCCTTGGGGGTGTTTGCTGGGCAGTCTGGCTGTCCCTGCTGTCCTGGTTCCACACCAACCACTCAGGTAGGGGTCTCCTCCATCACCACGATGTCCTGGGCTTTGGATGAGCTCATGGAAAGCCCCTCACTGTGCAGCCACCAGCGCAGGTTCCCCCCTGCATCCAACCCTCATAGACAAAGCAACGCATTCTTCCTTAATCCCCTGCCTGTCTTTCCAGAGCAAGCTGCATCCTTCATATTAATATTCCAGTCATGCGGCTGAGCCCACCAAGCCTTTGTTATGCCAATTAAATCATAATCTTGATCACGCACGGAGACTTCCAGCTCCTTTTGTTTGTCCTTCCTGAGCACCCCGGCGGGGCAGGACTGAGCCCTGGGCTGCTCCGGGCGCAGGGGCTGGGCTGGGAATGCCACCTCTAGGGCTCCTTGGGGCTGCAGGCATGGGGCTGGACACGGGTCCGTGTGCGGATGGGAGCCGGGGACCCTCTGGGCATCGTGTGGCTCCGGGAAGCAGCCCCCGGTGCGGGGGTGATGCTGCCGGGGCACTGCCTGTCCCTGCACAGGCATCACGGCAAGGGGACAGCGAGGGAACAGGACCCCCGGGCCCTTTGTGCTGGCTGCAGTCAGTAATGGTCTATATAAGAATATATACATGTGTGTATATGTGTGTGTGTACATGTGTGTATGTGTGCATACATATGTATACATGTGTGTGTGTACATGTGTATATGTGTGTGTGTACATGTGTGTATGTGTGCATACATATGTATACATGTGTGTGTGTACATGTGTATATGTGTGTGTGTACATGTGTATATGTGTGCATACATATGTATATATGGGTGTGTACATGTGTATATGTGTGCATACATATGTATACATGTGTGTGTGTACATGTGTATATGTGTGTGTGTACATGTGTGTATGTGTGCATACATATGTATACATGTGTGTGTGTACATGTGTATATGTGTGCATACATATGTATATATGGGTGTGTGTACATGTGTATATGTGTGTGTGTACGTGTGTATGTGTGCATACATATGTATATATGGGTGTGTACATGTGTATATGTGTGCATACATATGTATATATGGGTGTGTATATGTGTATATGTGTGCACACATGTATATATGTGTGTGTACATGTGTATACGTGTGTGGGTACATGTGTATATGTCCATGTGTGCACACATGTATATATATGTCCATATGGGTGTGTACATGTGTGTATGTGTGTGTACGTGTATATGTGTGTGCACACATATATGTGTGTATATGTGTATATATGTGTGTGTACATGTGTATATGTGTGTGTATGTGTGCACACATGTATATATGTGTGTGTACGTGTATATATGTATGTGTGTACATGTGTATATGTGTGTGTATGTGTGTCTATATGCATGTGTGCACATATGTGTGTGACAGGAGCACCTTTGTCAGTCTGCAGCAGACCCCCTCACAGCACCAGAGCAGGCAGAAGCCAGGTCTGGGTTATTCCAGCCTCAAGGCAACACCTGTGCACCTGAAGTGCCCGGTGTGAATCCAAGCTCTGGACTCACTCCCTGCGGTGTGAGCCCTCATCCTGGAGCTCTGCGCTTCACTGTCATCGCTGGCCTGCACTAACAACCTCCTGTCCCTGCCCGGGGCTGCCCCAGGCAGCGGGATGCTCTCTGCCCGCCCCGTGCCAGTGCGTGCTGTGGATCTAAGGAGCAGCGAGTCTGCATGACCAGAGGCAAACCATGGCAGCAGAGCCCAGGGAAATCAATGGTGTGAAGGAAAATTAGCTCATTAAACAGCCATCAATGCAAATGCGGGGAGCTCTGCTCCTCCCGCTGCATCCCTGCCACTGCCTGCTGGACGCGGGCAGGGACAAGCCCAGTGGGTGGTGGGACAAGGGAGGGAGACCTCCAGAGGCCCCGTGTGTCACCTCTGAGACAGGGACTCTGCCGAAGGTGGAAATAATAAGGAATATAATGAGGGAAATGATACGGGAAATTCAGGTCTCGCACTGAAGGGCAGCAACGCTGCGCTGGAGCCAAATGATGGGGAAGCTTCCACTCAAAGCAAGAGCTCATTTCCATTTTCCTTGACGCAGTGTCTGTTGGAATTAAAGCCATTTGATTCCTTATTGTTCCCTTACAAACCAGCACAGTTCTTTAGCAGAAACCAGCAGCACTGGAGTATTCCCAGTTCTCCACATGGGCAGAGGCTGAGCTCTAAATCCCCTGCCTCCCCACGCATCCCTCTCCTGCCTGAATGCTGCCTGTCCCCATGCTGGGCAAGGGGCTGGTTTGGTGTCTGCGGTCACTGGTGCCTGATGTGGGACCATCAAGTGATGGGGAAACTGAGGCAGGGGGAGTCGGGGCTGTCACCGCTGCTCAATGCTCCTGCGCAGGGGCCGAGGTGCCGGCAGCATCTCCCTGCCCTGCCAGACAGAGCCCCCCCGAACACATCCCGATGCTCTCTGGTATGGGAGAACACGGACACAGCCACGAGGAGGATTCATTGAGCATCGGCCATTGATGAAGAGAGCGAACCCCAGCGCCACGAGGGTGCCCGTTAGCACCGGTTCATTCCTGAGCCTGGTGCTGGTGCGAAGGAAGGGCCTCGCTCACCCTGCTTTGTCCCTGCTGGGGAGACTTCTGATGCGGTGCCAGCACACGGAGGGCTGCGGGACAGGGTTTATTCGGACCCAGAGCAGATCGGTTGTGCGGGAGGAGAAGAGCAGGGACGGGGCACGGCGAGAGCAAACAACCGCTTCACACACATAGCTCCGGGGCAAAAGCGCCGGTTTCCGGCAGGACCGGTCAGGAGGGAGGGAGGGACCGGGGGATGAGGAGCCGCCACCAGCACCTTCCCGGCAAGGGGAACGAGAGGGGGGATCTGGGATGCGAGTGTGCTTTGGGGGACCCACAGCTCAGCCTGGTGCTGCAGCACGCAGGATGCTCCGTGACACCGCGAGGTGGCCAAAGCGGAGCTCGGGATCGCAGGGAATATCCTGAGCATTGGAGGCAGCGCCCCTGCCCTGTCCCCCCATACAGGAGCCTTCAGCAGGGTCCCAGGATGCTCCCAGCCCTCCTGCATCCCGTGCCCCCGCTGCCATTCAAACAAAGGGACAAAATGAACCTGATTCGGCCCATAACTGTGTTTCCTTCGTGGGAAAGGAAGAGTCCTGCAGTCGATGAGCGGGCGAATCCCCAAGGGCTCTGCGCTGCCGAGGACGAACGGAGCCATCGCTCTGCTAACAAGTGTATTAGCTAATGAAAACAGTGTTTAAAATAATCACAATATTTCTTTATTTGTATGTAAAGATGACATAATAAAAGATAATGAGCAGCGTGTGAAGCCGCTTCTACTACTCAATTTTCTCAGTTTAGCTAATTAATTATCTTAGTAAAATGCATCATTATGGCTAATTTTAGCAAATCGAGCAGCTGCAAGGTCAGAGTGGGAACAATTTCAATTTGTAATTGGAAGAAACAGGAAAGTGAGTCAGATAATCTTTCATTAGCTAATACTAATAATGAATCACACGGGCACGTATATGAAGTACTTTAAGAGGCTGAAAATACGCTAAATCATTTAATAATGCCATCAAATGTGCTTCCATCGGGGGCTGTCGGGGGAACACGGGGGCATCCCAGGGGCTGGGCTGCAGGGGAGCCCCCTCCCATGGGTCAGCCTTTGGGCAGCTGCCCTGCGCTCCTCTGCTCTGCTGGCAGCAGAGCACCCCAGGGCTGGCCACAGGGGGAATCGAGGCTGTGGGTTACCCCAGTGGGTAACGGGTGATGGATGCTGATGGGGATGCTGGGGCTGGGCACAGCGGGATGGGTGCTGGTGTTGAGAGTCAGAGCCCAGTATGGGCAGGGAGCACAGGGCCTGTGTGCCAGCCCTGTACCCCCAACCCCTCTGGGACACCCCAGCTGCTGCCCTGCTGTGGGATGGTTTTACCACCCAAAAGCCAGCAGAGGTGATGGTGCCGATGCTCCTCCTGTCCCACCGGCTCCGGGCAGCCCGGGAGCCTTTCCCTCTGCCATGGGATGAACCAGCCCATCCCTGCCTTTCCCATAGAGCTTTGTAAGGAAACCCGGTGTGAGCCCCGGAGCTGCGGTGCCTCACCTCCTCCCTTCACACCCTGCCCGGGTTACCGGCAGAGCGAGGGCAGGCTGGTTTAACTCAGCACACATGACAAAGCAGATGGTGCCACCGCTCTCGCAGGAGGCAGGTTGAGACCTCACGTGTGTCCTCAGAGCTCTTCTTGGCCACTGCCGTGCCCGTAGCTTCTGGAGCAGCGCTGGGAATGAGGGGTCCCCCCAGTGCGCTGCCACAGTCACCCCAGCTGAAAGCCAGGGCTGAGCCCCCGGTTGCTGCAGCAGCACGCTGCCCTCCTCTATGGTGCTGTGATGGGGGCCGTTGTCACAGCCATGACCCAGCCCACAGCCACTGAACGCCCTGGCAGGGGTCCCCGTGTCACTGGCACAGCTTTGGGGCAGTCGAGCAGCATTTACATGGCCCAGGGACACTGTGGGGGCACAAACATAGTGCAGGAATACTCCAGCAGCACCCGCACAGCCCAGGGATGTCCCATCAGCATCTGCCAGGCCTGGGGACACTCCATTGGCACCCACAGCCCAGTGCACAGCAGATGCACTGCCTGAGGGACCCCCCTTTCAGCACCCACCACCCAAGGGGGTGCACTGGAGTGCACCAGCAGGCACAGCTCAGCCCAGCTCCACCTTCAGCCTCTTCCCCCCTCTCCCAACAGACACAAGTTCGCTGCCAGCAGCCAAATGACATTTCCTCATCGTCAAGCAGTGACTATATTACATTTCACCCTGGAAAATTGTCTGTAATGCAATTTGGTTTCATTTGTGGTCACAACGAGCCCGGCTGCAGCGAGAACGGGCGCGTTGGGCATCGGCGCGTGGGGTTGCTCCTGCTTCCACTCGGCAAGTTCATAGGTATTGAGCTGATGAAGAGGGTGGTGGAGGGCACTGAGGACATCTCCTGCACACCCCATGGCGAAGCTCCACGCCCCCAGGCTGGGCAGGACACAGTGTGGGATGGCTCTGGGCTGCTGCCCCTCCTGCCTCCATCCCTGCATCAGTTACTCCTGCTTTTACAGCCTCCCAAACGCTGCCCTGGTGCCCACCAGCAGCTTGTGACTGTTCAGTGCCTCAGCATCAAACACCTCCAGTGCATGGGAGGAGCTCTCATTGGAAACAGAGCCAAAGAGGTGCTTGGAGCCGCCCCAAGGAGCCACTTGAGCTGCCTTCGAGCTCCTGGGCTTGAAGCTGCGGGTTGGTCCCCACCGTGCACCCAGAGCGCACAAACCAGCTCCCGCTGCCATGGGCCCTGCTGATGGAAAGGCGCTTTCAGCCCACGGCCTCATCACTGAGAAGTCAAATTCTTCATCCTCAGCCTGCCCAGAAACAGGAGCCGTCTCCAACACTCACAGCGCTGCGTAAACCACCCCGCTTTATCCCAGCCAGGACACCAGCAGGGCCCCGCGCCACACATCAGAACCAACACATTGAGCACTTCACACCGCAGGAGCATCCGGTCTCCCTTCAGAGCTGCATTTCCACGTTTTCCTTCCCCACACCATTGAGATGAGACTAAACCCAAGCTGGAGCGCTGTTACCATAGCTGCTGGGTAGCAGAGGATGCACGATTCCACTCCATCCCTCTGCTGTTTCCAGGGGAAACATCTCCATTGGGCAACGATTTCAACCAAAGGCCTTGGAAATATTAACAACTGACAACTGCAACGTTGCTAGATAAGAATCTTTAAAATTTATTGGACTAATTGTGTTACATTCAGTATTTGATGTGTTTCTCCTGGACAAAGAATTGGCATAAATACAAACAAGCCTTTGTGTGCCTTCCCTAAACAAATAAGAGATAAAGTACTAGAGACAAGGGAACATAGTTCACATCTTCCTATTTACACTTTGCCTTTACTTTACAACTTAGCGCCAGGAATATTTACAGAAAAATACAAGGAGAACAAAAAGATCCCGTCTTGGCAACATACAGAAATCCATACAAATTGTACATGGTTTGAAGCACACGGTATCGGGTGCTCCTGTCCCTAATTGCTCCTGCTGAAATCCATGTGGAAAAGGTCTACGTTTGCCTTCAAAGACACTCCTCTGTTACACAGCCATTAAATCACAACAGGTTTGTGTCTGGGAGAGTGAAGTTTGGTTCTTGCGTCTTATCTGGGCATGAGAACCTCACAGGAAAGAAATGGAGTCACCAACGGAGCCCCCAGCACATGCAGTGAGGGGCTGCTCCTTCCTAAAGCCCCGTGCACACGCTGCTGTCCACACTGGCACCATCCTTCCCACCTCCCGTTTGCTCTAAGGTTTAATGCCTTGGTTAGAAGTACCTTTAAGACAAATGCTTTTCTTTACAAGAGAGGCTCTAATAAGGTACTGAAATGTCTGAGTTTCCACACTAACAAGTGACAGTGGTTCTCCCCCACCTCTGCACCATTAAAAGGATGCTGTCAGTTAAAGCAGAATTATGAACCCAACCAGGAAGCCCTTATGCAAAGGGAAAGTCTCCCTTTAGTTCTTGTGCAATGTTTGAACTTAGCTTTTGCAGCAAATGCAGGCAAACATCATACTATGCATGAAGCAAGTGGTCAGTACCTATCACCTCCAGCAAAGAGGAACACAAACCCAAGCCATGTGAGCTGTCAAGGTGATAACTCAGTACAACACCTTGTGATAAAGAACCCCAAATCTGGACTCCTGACTAGCATGTTCTTGCAATCACAACTGGACTACATCTCATTTGCTCTAACCCTGCTGAGGAAAGTACTCAAGGCTATACCCTGGATTAGCTGAAGCCATCGGAGTTTGGCCACAGGCTTCAACAGGACAAGGACTTCATTCCCAAATGGGTGTTTGTTACGGAGTCAGAGACCTCTCCATGCAGACACCCTCCACCAGCACAGGTCTGCCAAGGGGGCTCCTGCTGTAACCAGCATCCAAACCAAGTGGGATGGCAACACACGTCTGCGATCACAACATCCTGACACTGAACTGCAGCCTTCCTGAAGGCTCCCCTTTCCAGAGAGCAAACCCCAAGGCTCAGGGCCAGGTCACACCACTGGTGTGCAACGGGTTCACCAGCTGGGTTACAAATCAAACCAATGATTCCAAGTGCCTGCTCCCCCGAGGGGGGACCACGCAAGCTGCAGTTACCTTCCTTCAATGCTGCTCTCAGGGCTGTTGCAGCACAAGTGGGTGCCACATCCACGCTTTAAATGAACACAGGAACAAACCCAAGACTATTCCTCAGCCTTCATAAAGGTAAATTTCCAGGCAACTCATGTGGCTATCTCAGACTTTGTGGAAAACAGCCAGGGAATCCCCAGACACACACATCCTCACATCACTGACTGCACCCAAGTGCCTGAAAGAAGCATCTTTTGTGGCCCACTGCTACATAGACCAATGACCTCGCATACAGCATACACTTAGCTATGGTGTGTGGGATTTGTGTTACGTTACTGAAGATGTGCAGACGTTTGATTGCTCTGTACGTTTGTTACACATGCACTGGTCATGCCTTTTAAATCAGTGGACTAAAGTGTGGTTGGCCATTCATTAGATCCAATAGGTACGTAGAAAATGTGGATAAATTTAGTGTCCATGCATTAAACGGACACTGGCAAGAGTTTGGCAGAGGAATGAAGCTGTCAGTTTCCCTTCACACCTTTGCCACTACACCCAAGCGCTGCCTTGCAGCCCCTCCTGCCATCTGCAACCTGGGCATCACACAAGTGAGGGCCACTGATCACACAAGTGATCCCTCATACTTGCTGCTGCTGTAGGTTTCTTTATGTGGTTTCCTCCTTCCACTTCTGATGCATCTGGATCAAAATCCAGAGCTCCCGAGTTGAGAGGCCAACGGGCTTGTCCCCTGCAACAAGCACACATCACCTAAACCTAACCCTCCTTGGTTAACATCCTTAAAGTCCTTTCACATGTATTTTTAGGGGCCTACATTCCCATTAACTCTCTGTGAAAAGCCACATGAAGAGGCAGGAGCAGCAGATGTCCCTGGCAGGTTAAGTTGTAACCAAACAATTGAGACTATTTCAGATCTGAAATGTTGCAAAATAACTGAAACAAAAAAACTGCCTGGCAGGTATTACTGCAACACATTAAAAAGCTACTAAAACACTTCTGATGCGAGGAGTTCCCCAAGTTCCTGCTCACATTCCTACTCTTCCATTACCTGCTTACTGGAAGGGAAAGGACACGTGCTGCTGCCAGCGATCACAACCTGCATCTACCCGGCGTGCCAGTGATGATTCATCACTGCAACACAAGTCAGGATGTGTGCCGGGAGCCTGGAAGCGCTCCGAGGCTGCCGGTGCCCACTGCAGCTTTTAGGTTCCCAGTATTAAATCCTGCAGTTGTAAACACCTTTTCCCAGCACATCCTTCGAGTCCTGAGCTCATGAAATCCATGGTCTGAGAGGGAGAGCTTCTGACCTAGGTGAAGGGGAACCACCGCTGTGGAACGAGACAGCACAGTCAATCCAAACCAGTTTCACATTCTGACTCCAGAGGGGCTTTCATGGAATTGCAGAATTAATGGGGAAAAAGAATACTTGGAATGTTTTTTGGACTTGTTTTAGTCTGTTTAACAAGAGCTTCTGAAAAGTGTTGTAGAAGCTGCGAAAACTGCTTATGCTATAAATAAAGCAGGCAGGAGGCAGCCCCAGAATCTCAGATTTCAATCCAATGGAAGGAAAGCAAGGGATGTTCATGCTTTTTATGGACATGGTGAGTAGGTGACACAGACACTTGGAAATAAATTAAGTAATTGCATAAAAAAATTAAAATAATCAAGCTACTAAAATTAAACGTGACATTTTGCAACAGACCTGAAAGCCACAAACCTCTTGTTTCTGTAACCAAGAGCTCTTATCTAGTAACAACTCAGGTAATACCAGGTGTCGTTTGTTGTCAGCATGACAAACCTCGTGGGTAGATGGACTCACTCCCAGCCACGGAGGGAACTGTATCTTGGCTATTTATCCATGACCTGGTGTTTCCAAGCCATTTTCCTCCTCTTGCTTTTGGTACACAGATTGGTTACAAGCAGTGAAGGATCTTCTGTTGAGCTCTGAAGGGGGGCTGAAAATGTCTTTTAAGTTCTTGCAGGAAAATAGAATGCTCTGAAACTGCCTCTCTCCCCTCAAAGGAGAGATCCTGCTCCCTTATCCTGTAAGATGTGGGTGTAACGAGATGTCTGAAGGCAGGTTTGTTTGTATTTTGTTTGCTATCCTTATATGCAGAGATGGCTTTGTTCTGATTGTTTTCCTCTCACAGAATGAGACACAGTTCCTAATTAGTCTGGAATAGATGACTGGGTGAAGGGATTATGCTGCTATAGCATCCAGGAAGACTGGAATTAAGTACTCTTCTGAGGGTAGGTGAATTAAGTCAGTATCCCAACTGCAATGTTCTGGATTCATTTCTCATTCCTCCCACATGGTATCTGCTGACTTGTGCTAGAATATCGTTTCCTGAATTCCAGAGGGCTGAGGAAATTTGTTGTTGTTATTCAACCGTTTTCATTACTGTAGCCACCAAGCTCTGATCTAATTGTCCTGGAAGGATAATGGCCTAGGGGTTGCAGTTCTTGAGCCCAACCTCCTGGAAAAGCGAGGTATAAAACTCTGGCTCCAGCTGCCTGTTGCGGTACTTATTGACAATGTCTGCTATTTTCTGTTTTCGGCGGACATGGGGGGGGTTGTAGGAGTCACTTTCCAGCCTCTTCCTCCGACAGATGTTTATTACTGTTTGCCTCACTAAAAAACCTGGAAAAGAAACAACGTTTGAATCAAGTTTAAACAAATTCAGGTCTACGCCCCTTTGCTGGCTTCGCTGCTGAGGAGGGCTCTGGGTTCTGTCCCATCTAGAAACCCAGGGGAGATGCTCAGCACTACCAAGTCAAGAACTTTCTCAATGAGTCGCTGGGAACAGACAACAAGTGGTCCCCAGACCTTTAAGGACATTTTACTGTGGAATAAATGAGTAAGAAAGGGACTAAGTCAGTGATACCCTGAACTGGCTGGAGGAAGAGGAAGAGGAGGAGGATGATTTCTCTGCTTTGCCAGAGCCAAGCAACTCTGCAGCAGCACACTCAAGACCAAGAGGGGAAAGAATCCAAAGCAGCTAACACAAGAATCACAGTGCTACAGCCCCAGCCATGCTACATGAGAACATGCAGAGGTCAGGTAGTGGCAGGGGAGCTTTCAGGATGGCAAAAGCACCCATCAGTACTTTCTCCAGTAGGAATTGCAAAGCCTTCCCCCTTGGAACAGGGAATGAGGGAAGCCTCTATGGGTTATGGCTGGAAACAAGTTTCCCCTTGCTGCTTTGCCACTGTTGTTACCCCTCTAACTCATGCTGCTGTATATGGTAGGGAGGATAAGGTTGGGAACCAAAGCAATAACCCTTGGTCAAAGCTGATAGTGGACTTTATCCTATTTTATTCTGAAACTGATATGCTTCCAATGAAGTAAATGTCCATTAACCCCTTTGCTGTTTGACAAGCACATTCCTACAGGCAGAAATAGTGTCTTCCTCATCTGGGGGACTTGATCCTGACTGCGCACCAACTGCATCTGCTGAACTTGGAGACGAGACAAACTTCATTATATTGGCAGTCCTCACACAGATGAAAAACCAGCCCAGCTCTAGGAAAACATCCCTGATTCTTTTTCAGTACAGGCCACTGCCATCAGCTGAACTCACAAATGCTATTTAAAGACTGAGTTTGGCTTCAATTTCCCCATCAGTAACCTAAGCATGCAAAACCCAGAACCTGAGAGTCACCACCAACAGATCCCTACAAAGTTAATTTCATGGTGATGTACCAGCATCCTAATGTTTGTTTATTCATTTTGCTGCCCTGTGAATTGCTCCCACTGGAGTGAGACTTCCAGTTACAGAAGCTATAGTAGCACAGGTACCAAGACAGTCCATTAATGCATCCAGGAGCACAGGAAGAGGCAGACAGCACACACAGACCCCTGTTCACACATCTGCATAGCAGGTTAAGTATTTTTATTGAACATATTAGAAAATCCTCAACTGCTGTGGCTTTTAATCCCTTCTAACACAGCATGTCAGCACAGCACAAATTCAGCAGAGCCCTCGGGCAGGCACTAGCACCAGCACCTCAGCTCTTAATGTTAAACATTAAGGTCACATTTCTGATCTCTCTCATCTAGATAACAGGTATTTACCTTTTCCTTCCATTATTACTAGTTCCAGCCTCACTCCAACAATTAAGTGGAGCCCTGTTATGGTGCCAGCAAAGTGCCGACCACCTGCTCCCTCTGCTGTTCCTGCTACCAAAACATACTTTTGCTGCTGCAAAAAGCAGGTTTTTATTTTGCTTTGCCGTGCCCATTGCTTTTCCAAGGAAAGATTCCAGACCATGTGCTTAGCAGATACATTATTATTATTAAAAAGAAAAATATATCAAAACATGAGTGCTCCTAAAAATCTTTAACTCACCAAGAGCTCTCCTACTGACTATCATTCCATCCACCAACGGGATAACCATATTGAATTTCCCAGTTGCTCCTTGTAGTTTTATCCTGAATAAGCCAGTGTTTAAAGGATGGATGAAGATCACAGGAACTTCCTTCTCAGGAATGGTAGACCTTAAGGAAAAAGCCACAACTGTTACATCAGTTTTATAGCACTGTTTCAGTTAATCTAGAGATGAAAAACAACCACTTTAAGTGTTAAAGAGAATGTTAAAAAGAGCGTTAATGAATCAACTGTTCTGTTTCTATGGTCTTCTGTCACCACAGAATGAGAGTCCTTGCAGACAGGGCTTTAAGCCTCATGCACACACAGCATTAACTGCCTCACAAGGGAGCAGATCAGGACAGAGGCTCATCAGACTGAAGACATGAACTACACACCCTCTGTTCCTTAATTTAGGTTTAAATTGCAGTGATATGAAAAGCTCCTTAATTTTTTCAGAAAAAAAAAAAGAAATCCACTGAGGAAACTCATCTGTCTTTAACATAGAGTTAAAGCCTAGGGTTTTCAGGACAGCTGAAGAATGCAAATAATCTCAGCCATGACTTCTTCTAAAGTGCAGCCTAAACTGTGGTCCACAAGAACCAAGAAAAACATCAGAGTAAGAGCAGTCTTACCTTAGGGAAGTGCTACTGTTGGCTGTAGTTTCCACACCAGTGCTCGTCTCGGACACCAGATCAGGAAGGGGGAAGTTTTCTGTAAGAAGAGGATGCACTGAATAAAGTTTATCTACTCCTGGTTTTGGGGTGGGTTTTTTGTTTTGTTTTTGTACAAAGATGATTTATCATCAGTCAAAACCATGCAGTCCTGAAGCATTTACACCATGGATGTTCTTGCACTGCTAGCAATGCAAAGCCTGTTTTTCAGATTAAGAATTCATGGAGTGTATAGACACACCTCAGCCACCCTGCACCCAACAGAGAAGTAACACATGTCCCAGACCCTCAGTTCTCTCAATCCCAAAGGTCAAGTCTCTAGAGGAACAGTGAAAGCAGGAAGGAGATGAAGTACTTCAATCACAGAAAGAGCTTTCAAGTTACTATGCACAGCACCTTCACATATGCACAAGCAGCCAGCCTCAGGAAGAGAGCTGGGAATTCCCAATGATACCACCGCTCACATCTCAGCTCCAGCAAATGTGGCATCTTTCCTCAAATCCAAGCTCTTAGATCCTCATAACCTACAACTCTGATGCCATGCATTTCGTAACGAGTGACTAGATAATGAATGTGCAGGAGGAAGTAAGAACCCAGATCCCTGAAAGTGGATGTCAAAATTCCCATTACCTTGTTTAGGGGCAGGAACTGAGAGATGCTGACAGTCCTTCATAAAGTACAGATCAAAGAGAAGGACAATGCTGACACTTCTTCCAGCAGAAAAAAGTATATGGCCTGAAAACACCTTGTGCTATCAGAGCTGGATGCTAACAGTAGACAAAAGCTGGAGCTAGCATGGAGGGCCACGGAAGTACTTCGAGATAGAGGAACAAGGAGGGCAGGCAGCTGGCACAGGGGTGACAGCCTAGACTACAGAGTGACAGCTTTTCCCTGTCCAGATTCAAAGATGTACCTGAAGCACAAAGCAAAAGCCAAGAACGTAAGAAGCATAAGGCAAAGCCTGTGGGCTAGGAGCCACTTTCAAGAACTCCCCCCACAAATCCAACTGCCATTCTTACTGAGGCTCACAAACTCATTTCTTCACCTTCAGGCTCAGAGCTTTGGGAGATTCCTACAGCTGCTGAAAGAAGCAGCCAAGCAGAAACATGCATGTGTAGCACAGCTGCTGCCTCTGCAGTGAGCTGGCTTTAGCTGACACCCAAGAAAGAAGTGGGTCAGGGACACCAGTTTGGGAACTGAAATGGCTGAGGGACTCCTGAAGCTAAGGGTACACACTCTGGGCCAATGCCTGGATAAGGAAATGATGCTGCAGGACTTAATGTCTGCCTCCTGACCCAGGTAAAGCTCTGAGGGAAGTGCTGTGGTCATCCTGAGAATTTACCCTGACACTTCATAGGAAGCTCCTCATCTCTTGGTTGCTTTCCTCTGGAAGAAGATGGCAGCTGAGAGGAACTCAAATCCAGGGGTGCACACTTTCTTTGTGCATTTAGCCTAAAGTGCATGACAGCATTTCACATGTACTGCCAGAGCTAAAATAATCTCCAGACCTGCATGCCACTGATGCATGCACTCCCAAGGACCACCACTGAAATACCAAAGAACTCTTTTAGAAGACACTCTTTGTGTCAGCTACAGACATTAGCAAGGATTTAGCATTTCACAGAGGAGCAGAACACAGTTTTTTCCTCTGGTTCCTGCCCGGTCATTACTTTAGTGAACAATAAGAACTTCTACGCACCTATATCATCGTAACGTTCCACCCAGACCACATACACTTTGGTTTCAGGTCCCATTGGTGGAATGGTCCGGCCCTGAGGCACCCTCTTGGATCTGGAAGTAGGACTGAGCTGTTTTGAACACAAGGGAAGAGCAGTATTTGCAAATATGAATCCAGTAATGCACCCAACAAGCATTTCCACTGATGCTCTGCAGTCTTCCAGGTCTCACACAGATACAACCCCTACCAACTGTTGAGATGGGGCAGCTCCTGTGGAGCTACCCACAGTAACCTGGGTCTCCACAACATTTAATTTCAACGTAAATTAATATATTGCATCTTAAAAATCTGCTTGAAGTTTTTCTTACTGTTCTCAAAGATCTTAAACCAGTTACTGAAGGTACATTTGGAAGTGAATTCGATATGAGAAATAAGCACTTGAAATCCTTTGCTAACACCAAGAGCAGTTCATGGTTTTTCTGCTTTGCTACCATACAAAAGCAATTTCACATCTGATACTTCAGACAGAATTGGCACATACCATTTTAAACTGGGTAGGTACAAAAAGTGTCCATGCCTATTCATCCTAGATTTCCAAGCACGGATGAATTACTCTGTAAATACGGCACAGATTTTTTCCTGCATGCATTTCAGTATGCAGAACATTACTATTTAGCATATTTAAGTCTTACAATTAATGCAATCTTGCAACCTCCTACTGCAGGTGCAAATTCTGGCAGGATCAAAGCAGATGTCAAAGATTAATAGCTAGGAATGAGGAGCTCCAAATGGTAGGAAACCAAATCATTTGCTATCAGAAAATGCTGCAGCACTGCCAGGGGGAGAAAGAAAAAAGCCACTTTTCTTTTTCAGTGCAAGTTTTTGCTTACCCGCTGGGAGGGATTAAGATTGTCTGTATGATTGGGGAAGAGTTCAAGTGTCAGAGACTGCTGCTTCAATATTCCTGGCAGTAGATCCATGTTGGAGTCACTTTCTTGGTCAGAAACGCTGCTTTCCAGTGAATCAGCTGTAAGCCAGAAGTAAAAAGTGGGGTTTGTCTTTTCTTCTGCCAAAAAACTTCAGCTGTCATCATATGGAAGGTTTTGAACCTAAAAGCCTTATAAGGTTTTTGAAACTCAACATACATAGATTTACAGTCAAGTCAATATAGCACTCAAAAGCAGGAAGAAGAGTCAGCAATGGACAACTGCCAGGTATTCCAGAAACAGACTGCAATTAAAACACTCCCTATGGATTTAGAACCGTTCCATCCATTTGCTAGGGAACAGAGTCTCCTCCTTCCACGGCTATCATTTCCTCACAGCCCTTTTATTCCCGGGAGTGAGCAAAAGATGTGAAAGCTCTTGCTCACCTACACAGCAGTTGAATACATGCTCCTCCATGTGCTGCAGGAGCACATCATCAGGATGGGAGAGGAAAAGGAAATAAGCATCACCAGTTGATGGTGAACCCTGTGTCCAAACTAATGCACCCAGGGGCACAGCAATATTGAGGCTTAGACTGAGAAAAAGGGCACAGAAGACATGCCACTTTAGGAAAGAGTATGAGGATTGGAACGCTGTAATTTAAGCATCAGTAGCTTTCTGACAAGGATCTTGCCAGGCACAGCACCAGTCAATTTAGGTTCTCCTTCTGAAAAAGCTCTCTAACAAAAAACATTTGGGTTTTGCAAGCAGCATGTACAAAGAGGTCTTACTTAGGGACTCCACTGGGGATGGGACAACAAAAGCTATTTCTGTCAGGGCATCCGCATAATACAGCACCTTCTTCTGCCCGTTGAAGATACTTGCCCCAACATCTTCTGAAATAATTAGATCATCTGAAATGGACATAAGAGGAAAGTTTAGTCAAAAGGAAGCTCCACCTCTTTATATGCTGCCTCAGAAACAGCCTTTAAAGATAAGGTGAAAACAATGAGAAGAAATCAGGCAAATCTCATTTTAAAATGAGAAGATTTCACAGTCAAATCTCATAGGTTCTAACCTTTCTCAGATAAGTTTTTATTATCTCGAAGGAAATGGGATTTTGAGTTGGGAGAGGATTTATTCTGAAATCATTTCCATTGTACTGCATACCCTATTTCCCTTGGATTGAGCAGTCTAGTAAGCATGTCTGCCGCAAGAATTCATCTAGTAGCTATTTCTAACCATTCCCTCCAGCAGACATTCAGTTAGTCATTAAATTTCCAAAGGGTTCTAACATTTCTAACTTCACTCTGATGCTATCCTAAAATTCAAGCCAGTTTCTACAGTGTCTCCTCTGTGCCTGTTCTTCTGCCAAGGAGAGTTAGCAAGAGGCTCTCTTGAATCAAACCCAATACGAGAAAGCTCCTCGTTCTCAGCTCCCATTTATTCCCTCACTGCAGTTAGCACATCAGGCTTCCATAGCAGAGGAAGACAATCCAGCTCCCTTTGCCTTCCCCATACCCCCTCCAGAAAGACTAGCAAGGACTTTGAATTATTTCCTTGTTCCAGTTTACAGAGGGTTCCTGGGATAGCTGCCTCAGCAAAACCAATGGAGCAATGAATTCAGCACGCCGATAGAGAGGTGGTCAGAGGCACACAGGAGCCTCCAAGCTGTGCTTCACTGTCAGGGAAGTGCTCCTGCATCTCTAGCCCATAGCCCTCAGGGAGCAGCACCACAACCTGAACCCAACTGTTTCAGAACTTCTTTGGTTTTGGGAGTGAGCAGGGAAACAAACCCAAAGCATAAGCCTGTGAATTGATTTTAATGATGCCTCATGGGAAGCTATTCTAGAATCATAGAATCATTTAGGCTGGAAAAGACCTTTAAGTTTGCAGAGTCCAACTGTAAACCTAGCACTGCCAAGTCCACCGCTAAACCAGGTCCTTATGTGCCACATCTACACATCTTTAAAACACCTCCAGGGATGGTGACTCCACCACTTCCCTGGGCAGCCTGTTCAGTGCTTGACAGCCCTTTCAGGGAAGGAATTTTTCCTAATACCAAATCTAAACCTCCTCTGGCACAACTTGAGGCCATTTCCTCTAGTCCTATTGCTTGGTACTTGGAAAAAGAGACTGAATATCTCACTACAACCTCTTTTCAGGTAGTTGAGAGCGACAAGGTCTCCCCTGAGCCCCCTTTTCTCCAGACTGAACCCCCTCGGTCTCTCAGCCATTCCTCATCACACTTGTGCTCCAGACCCTTCACCATCTTTGTTGCCCTTTTCTGGACCCACTCTAGCACCTCAGTGTCTTTCCTGTGGTGAAGAACCCAGAAATGAACATAGGATTCCAGGTACAGCCTCACCAGTTCCAAGTACAGCAGATAATCACTGCCCTGGTGCTGCCCAGACTATTGCTGATACCAGCCAGGATGTAAACTCATGAATGGATTTTTAATCAGAGCCATTCACAAACAGAAAATCCATTTAAAAAAATAAGTATCTTCAATCATAGCAAAGCTTGGAGGAAAACAAAAGCAATCTTTACAAGCTTGTCCAAGTCTACTTCAAACCTACCATTTGAGTTTTTAAGCCATTGCTTGCTAAAGCTATGACTCCACTCACAGATTTTTCCAGCAGTAGAACCAGGTTAGGAGCATTCCTCCTTCCCACCCCTGAATGCTTTTTCTGTTCCTTCTGTTGAATAAATTCAACTATTTGGTGGTCTGAGATCTAAGCCAAAGGGCTGAAAAAAAACATCCAAATTACAAAGCCCACATCAAACCAAGTCACCTCACCTGGGCACTGCCTTCCACACAGCTTTACTGACAGAGCCAACTGCAAAGTGAAGGGAGAGGGTTTTGCCTTCAAGTAAAGCACAGTCTGATCCTGTCTTCAAATGAAAATCAAAGCAAGACCTGGCCATTTTGTAACCTCTCCTGACTTGTTCAGGGAAAGCCATGCCTCTCAACGTCTCCCCTATATTTCAAGCCTTCAACCGTTTGTAGTTTTATTATACAAATGAATAGAGAAGCCTTTAGTTGCTGAGTTACAGGTGAAGAGCATTTCTAAGGCACAAAGAAGGGAAAGCAAAGTTGCTTAAGTAAATGCAGTAGTAACGGTGTTGTATCTGATGGAAATGCTAGATCAAAGACACTGGACAAGCTGGACCAGCCTGCTCAAGGCCTTCAGGTGGCCCACAGCAGAGGGCTGAGGCTCTGAAGATCACCAAGAAAAGGGTCTGGCCCTTTGGAGTAGTCACCATGAACCACACTGAAACCAACCCAGACACTGTCAATCTCAGGTGATCCAATTCAGCTGTTCTAGGCAGAAACTAAGTCAACCTCCTCCCTGGGATAGCAATTCACCACCCTGAGGATCATTTTGGTTGACAGAATGGGGAGAGGTAGTACATGACAAGCCCAGAGGAGGAGCTGCTCTAGTGGAAAAAAGCAGAGCAAATTAAGCAGGACAGAAGAGCTGTGTGTGGGCTCCAACTACTGTGACCTACAAACAGCAGCTTGCTTTTATTACTCCCTAGCAAGCACAATTACACAGCTAACTTATTACTATGTCTTATTTTAATCTACTTATAGAACACTAAAAACCACACAATATTTCAAGTCTACTTGCCAATATGCAGCACAATCTGTATCTCATTTCACCCAAATACTGGGTAACACATTAAAGACTCATTAAGTCTGCTAAAACCATAGCAGAGATACTCCTTGCTGAGGCTACTTCCTCCCAGTAACAGACACACATTAGTTTTGCTCACTTTGACTTGAAGTTTAATCAAATATTTACACATTCCTTTCTAGTAAGCACTGGCATTTCTCTAATAAGAATATGCAAGTGCTTAGACAGAATTTCTTGCTCCTGAACACCTAAATTAACTGTCTACTAAAGGAGCCTAAACTTCTTAATTTAACCATTTACTATGTCTTACCTTGTTCAGGTCCCTCTTCATCACTGCAGCTATTGATTGACCAACTTGTTGAGACATGGCCAGTCCATCCAGGGTGCTTCCCCACATCAACAGACCAGCCAAGAGACAGCAAGAACTCCAGGAAGTGTGGCTGAACAATTCTGGAAGACTCCATGTTCTTCAGGATCTGAAACAACCAGCATCACCATGGTAAATACAAGAGACCAGGAAGCAGCTCTTTTCTCCCCCCCCACTTTTTAAATTAAGATTTAATGTCACAACATGGTTTTGCTGAAAAACAGCTCTTCAGCAAGCCTGGAACCCCAGGACACTACTCCTGCTGCCCAGCATCCTCCCATCCTGCTTGGCAATGTCCTATTCTATCAGCTTGTCTCTCTGCCATCACTGTCAAAGCCTGTAAAATGGTTACTCAAACAGCTAGAAACAGCAATTTGGAGATTTATCCACTCATTAGGGATAAGCCACAGAACTGTTCAGCGCAGAATCTGCATTAGCACAAAAGGTAACACGAGAATTTTCTGGTCAATTTTCACTACAAAACTGAGGGGAAATTTGAGGAGAAAGGCGTTTTATCACTACTCACCTGCACATGACATCCAGCAATTCAGACTGTGGGCCTTAAGTCACAAAACTGATTTTGCAAAACTATTTAAGCAGGTTCAAGCAAGCACTTTAATCAAATGTCACTGTTCTGTGCTAGTTGCTTTAAACCTTAATCCTACTTCTTAAAAAGATCTGGGATGTTTCCACATCCAAAGGTAATTTTTATCCACTAAGTTGAGACCTTCACCAACTGGCACACGGGGAGACATGGATGGTTTGTGATCTGGTCTACCAGAACCACTGTGATCTGTGGAATAGACAATGCTGTGCAGTGCATCCACCCTCTCCAGCTATGTGAGAATCTATTCTGTGGCAGGAGCACCTTTGATTTTGGTTTGTCCATCCACACAGTCCTGGCACACCACCCTAGTGCCTCATACAGTATTCAGCAATGGCTATACATACTGCACTGCAATATTACGATTATTCTCACCACTAAGCTCACTGAAGCTGTATCTCAATTCATTCTGAAGCATAGATAAATGCAGTTTAGAAGACAACTTCAGAAAATAGGCAGGCTCAGGCTTTATACAACTGTATGGTTTTATATCTAAGCCCATTTAGAAAAAGAATTTACAGTAAAGCAAGGACAAGGGGGGATTTTCAAAGGACATTTAATGATGTGAAGTAAAATGATGTAAAAAGTGTGCAAGCAACTTCATTACCCTGTATAAATAAATGCAATGAGAACCTTCTCAAGTGTAAAAACCTACCACCACAGAAAAATATTTGGAGCTAATGCAATAGCAGGCTAGATGCCACTATTCCAGGCTTTGCAGCATCAGATAAAACACAGCTGACACCACTCCTCGTGAAAGGACAGCAGGTCACCTCAAAACAGAATGAGGTCCTGAGCTGAAGTGGCATGAACTCACTGAGAGAGACAGATGAGTAGGACCAGGCAGCCAGCCCTGCCAGAAGCACAAACAATGTCACAACTTGGCTTCAATCTCCTCCTCCCTTGCTTGTTAATATCAAAAACAATGCAGGACAGAAACAAAACACAGGTCTTTTCAAGGATTGGAGCAGTATCAGTATTTCACTCAGCCCTGATCCCTAGAGACAAGTACTTTAACTTGGCTGCCACTGCGACCTTGCACAACCTGAAAGGCTTAGAAATCACAGCAAGGTGTCCAGGGATCTTGAAGCAGGAGTGGCATCTTCATACTGCGTCTAAATACATCCAGAATCTCCCAAATGCAAGATTTTATTAAATCTACATGGCAAACCCCATGCTAATTGGGTTTCCAAAGGCTGGCAAGTTCTGCAGACTAAGTAATCACATCTGTCTAAATCCATAATAGCATATAAGCATCAGATGGGAAAAAAGCATTCTGCTAGGTCAGCAAGAGCACATTTTAGCTGGAAGGCAAAACTTATATACCTTGTTTGGTAGCTGACTTTGGAGATGGAAAGACTGGGTACTGGCTACTCTGAACTTCAACTTGAAAACTCACAAACAGCATGATCCTGGTTGCAAGAACTAGTGTATTCCACACAAAAGCAGAAGATGCTGCAACGTTCTGTCAACTTTGCATTCAGAAAGACACGAGGAGATGGCACAATAATTTATTATGGAAGCTATGCTTCTACTCTTTGCTATGAGAATTATGAATGGAATGAGGAGAAGGTACTACAGAAATAGCCTTTTCTGATGAGTCCATAAGCTGTCTTTGGGAGTTTCTAGGTCACAGTCTAAAGAAGTGACTATTTAGGTTTGCACAAATCAACCTGATTAACCTGATTGCATTAGAATACAAACAGTGTAATGTAAAGACTTGCAAAGCAGCTGCACTTTCTTACTTGCAGAAGCTTTTCATTCCTTTAACAAGTGTTTAACATTAGAATAAAACTGGACAAAACCAGGATGCTGCACATTGCTGAGAATAAACTGCAACCTGCCCTGCAAGCTGAGCCAATTTGAAATGCATTTCTGATATGAATCTTTGAACTCTACAAATAGTGACAAGGACAGAACAGATAAAAATACTATGAATATTTTAATATATTAAATATGTATTTTATATACATTTTTAATTATATAAAAGAGATGTTACCACAACCCTAGATGTGGGTAACATACCTCAACCTATAGAAGAAAGGAGTACACAGTGACTTGTTATAGCTCACACTGTAACTAAACACAGTGCCCAGAACCCCATGGTCTGATACTCCAACTCTAGTCATTAGCAGAACTTGGGAAACACTAGAAACAAGACGATAAGGGCTATTTGGCACTCTATGACTTCACTTACCTCCTGGCTTGTTTTCTGGCCTGCCTTCATGTAGAAAATGAAAACAGTATCAAAAGGACGACATGGCAATAAATCCAAGTAGCCAAGGTCATCAAAAAAACCAGGAAGAGCTGAGTCAAGTGCAATCAGGTGAGGAGGTAGACGACTGTTAGTAGGTTCCTATCCAACAGACAGAGTTCAACAGCTTAAAACCCCATATTTCCTAACTGGAAAAGTTCTTTGTGATTTCTATATGAATCCAGTAAAATATAAAAAGACAACTTTCCTTTTCTAAGAGCAAAATCATACACAAAGTTCTGACGTATTATAATCCTGTTACTGTGAGTGACACCATAGTTTGAGAAGAGTAGAATGCAACAAATTTTCATTAAATAAAAATGGTATTTTGCCAGTGAAACAGACGTAACATTTTGCACAAAAGGAGTGCTAGCTACCACAACAGAAGCAGCAGATACTTTCAAACTATGACAACTACACACAATCACATATGTAGTTACATATTTATTAACTTATACACCAAAAATCTGCAAAATACTGAACACTTCCAGACATAATTTCTGCAAAAGCTCCATTGTCTGCTTTTGTTGATGGTTTTCTAGAAGAAAATGCAACAAATAAAACAGAATCCACAGAGAAAAGGCAGAACTTCAAATTAAGAATATGGATCTTCTCTACAAGCTGTTATTTTAACTTTAAAAAGAAAGCTATACAACCTATAAGCACTCCCAAGTGTTTATGTACGATTAAACCATTTCAAGCATAATCATCTTGGGAGCAGAACTTTTAAGGCAGTCGTATTTCAGAAACTCTTAAAGTACCAACCCAAAACCTAATTCAATCTTATGGGATGATTTAAAGCACAAGCATAGGAATGGGACAGCTTTGGTACTGAGGGTGTTTGCACAACGCTAAGAAGTATCAGGTCACCTTCAATGCCTCTAGTGAGAGAAACCCGAAGTGAGAGAGGAAGAGGCGTGCTGTCTGGAACTCCTGTGCCGGTGGGGGGGGCTTACACTCCGTGATGGGATCAGGAAAGCTCTTCTTCCGCCACTCCTCTTCACTCTTCTGATCTATGGAAGTCTCAAAAATAATCTGCTGGGCCATGCCATTCCTCAGCTTCTCGTGTCGCTCTTCGAGCTAGAAAACATTGTGTGAAATGCTGAGTCCACCAAGATCACTAAGATCCACTAAACAACAGCTCCATCACTCAGGAACTGGCAAGCAGCAGCTGCAACTCCAATACCAGGATGTTTACTACAGCTCTATCAACAAGACCTTGCCATGTTACAAAGTGAACATCTAAACACCCTCTTCGCATGGGACCACTGTTGCAAGTTTCCATGCCCAGTATCAGCTACAGATTCTCCCTTTTAAGTGAAAGGAAACTAAAACACATTTGGCACTGTGAAGCTTTATTTTTGAGACACACACTCCCTTTCCTCCCAGGATCTCAAAAAAGGCCTTTCCATTTCCCCAGAAGAGGCAACAAAATCCAAGTCATTGCTTCCCAGCAAAACCAGGATATTAGGATCAGTAGTGAGACATGTTGAGCAGTGCCTCCCAAAACCACATCCAAGGCACTGTCATCTGCCTGGAAAAGTGCACAGATTAGTTTGCAGAGATTATTATTCCATTAATATTAAATTAGTCAAGATAAAGAGTAAAACTATTTACAGAAAGACATTAGTGTATGATTCATGAACAGACCAAAAAAAACCCCCAACCCGAGTACAAAATTAGAGACTAACAATGACTTACTTCCTCATTCACAATTTCATGTAAATCAGGAATGCTCAAGTCTGCTTTCACAAACGGGATCTTGTCCACTTCTTCAGGAAAAGGGCGGTGCTTCACACTGTACTTCAACCCAACATCATTTTTAGGAGCTGGTCGAGGCTCTGGCACAAAAGTCTGACAAAAAAGGGGGAGAGTTTTTACATTGAAGGCATCATAACACTAGACAATACTTCACTGCAATAGATGGAAAACATTCCCTCCCACCTCACCACCAGAAGTACACAAATGCATTAGTGAGAGGCATCATTAAAAAACATTGAGTACTTTAAACTAATAGACTTGTATTAAAGACATGGCTGTAAATTTTCAAAGAGACACAGCTCTGCCCATGTTGGCAGCTGCACTCCTGGAATCTACAAACCCTGCTCACCATCTAACCCCTGAGCAGCTGCAAATCCCAGCTTTAGAGCAAGTTTACATGGCAACATCTTATTTTCAGCCCATTATAACTGTATTGAGTGAAATCTACCAACTGTTTGAGAAGTCTCCATTTAAACCCTGCTGACTACGATGATCACAGCAAGTCAAACTGAGAAGTCCTGGAAGAGAACAGCAGCAACGCTGTGAGTCAGGAGGGAGATGCACTGCCAGAATATCAAAAGGGCTTGCATAACACATCATAATGTAATTCTGACATTTCTGCTATGTTATGTTCCAAACTGTTAGTGTGCAATTCAAAACTTGCAGTTACCAACAAAAGATCTAGGTGCACAAGATCCAAGCAAATAAGACCTTTAATTACATCTTGCATGCTGCTTTATGAATTTATTTACTACCACTTACACTTCTAAAGGGCAAAACATTAAAAGTTAGAGAATCACTTCAGGGTGGAAAAGTTCCCTTAGAACTGGTAAGGAGGCCAGGACATGGCTTCTCCTGTGGTGTGGGAGGTCATACACTTGGACTGACACTATCTGGTGAAATGGCTCAGCTCCAGTGACAGCACAGCTCCAAAGGCATCATGTAGAGAGTCCTCCTGAAGGCTGCTTTCAAGAGAGCAGATTCAGCTACATGACAGCTGAGACTGATGGGTGCCGATGTCAGCTACATTATTTCCTTCATTTTACTGAGAGGCATGTGAAGAGTTTGAAGGTTTGGAGCAGTTCACAAACAGACAAAAATGCAGCATTCCATCCTATACCTCCTGACTGCTTCCTCTGCTGCAAGGGCTTGACCTGACATCCTAAAATCAGCATCAACACTCATGCTTACACATTAAATACACTGTCCATTGCCCCATCACCTCAGAAGATACTCTCTGAAAAAACAAGGAGAATGCCCCCTCCCCTTAAACAAGTCTAGAGGCAACAGCACTTTCACAGCCTGTATTTAATATTCATCACAAGTCGTAAAGAGTCACCAGAGATGTGTCACATTACCTACAGCTAAAGGCCCCGTGGCTCAGCCTTAATGTATAATCACCAGCTCTGTGGGGCTGTCTCACATTAGTGGAATTTCTGCTGAACATCTCTAAGTTAAAGATTTCTTTACGGCTTTGATAGAGACCTTTTGATTTGCTTTAGCTCCTCTTGGTAAGAGACAGAGTTGCTGGGCCCATGCAAATCTTCCAGATGTCCCACGGATCAAAACCGTGACAGAGGGGAAAGAGTCATCTGCAAAGCACATGGAGAATAATACATCATCATAAATTGCAAACAGTTCACTGTGCAGTAATTTAACTAGAAAGAAAATGAAAGCATGATGATAGAGGTTTTGTTTTCTAGGTAACTCCTCCATGACCCTGACGACAATTCCTGGTAGAGGAGCAAGTGATCTTTCTCTCTGCAGCAGGGAAGTTCTAGTCTACTCTGTGGTCTGTTCAGTAGTTGCCAGCTCAGGTTCATCATTAACTTTTATCCAAATTCATGAAGATCACTTTTTGTGCCCAAATTATTACCAAGAATGAAAAAAGATTGCCCAGCCACTGCATGTTTAGATAAGAAAAATGACCATATGGAGACATGGTTTCCATGATACTTCCATGGCCTTCTGTAAAGATCCCACAAAAATACAATCATTTTCACAAGGGTCTGTAGGCTCCAAACTGAAAGAGGGCAGATTTAGATTAGATCTTAGGCAGAAGCTCTTCCCTGTGAGGGTGCTGAGGTGCTGGCACAGGGTGCCCAGAGAAGCTGTGGCTGCCCCATCGCTGGCAGTGTTCAAGGCCAGTTTGGACACAGGGGCTTGGAGCAAGCTGCTCTAGCAGGTGTCCCTGCCCACGGCAGGGGGTTGGAAACTGGATGAGTGTTAAGGTCCCTTCCAACTCAAACCAATCTGTGATTCTACGAAATAGCAGCAATAAGCACAGTACAAGGACAAGAGATAATGGTAGAACTAAGACACGGGAAGATGCCGACTTTCCATCATGGAAAATGTTTCACAAGGAATAGGGAGAACAAAAAGAAGTTGTCCTTATAGGTTTTCAAGACCTACTTGGACAATGTCAAGTCGCTCTGTCCTGATCTGAATTCAGTATTAACCTTGTTTAGAGCAGGAGACTGGACTGCAGATCCCTGAGGTACTGCCTTTCAACTTGCACAGTGGTGGTTTTAACATTGCAGGGATTTCAGTCTTCCTTCAAGACTTAAAAGGGCACTGATATTCACCACTTTAGAAGAGGGATCATCATAACTCTAGAGCTCCTCTTTTTAAAATTATGTATCTTTTGTGCACATAAACCACCAATTGACACCATCAGGTAACTAGCAGGTACATATTCCTTCCCCAGTATTTCATGGAACTCCAGGGTGCAGGGTACATAAACACACATAGAAACAAACCAAACCAGCTTCCCACAGTCATTCCCTTCTGTGGCCTTCCCTAAAAGCGGTGTGGCCCTCTTGTGCAATACTGCATTTAATCTTGTCATTCAGAGGGGATTTGTAAGCAAGTTACACACAGTAAAAAAAGATAATTTCATCAGAGATTCTAATAGCTTTACAGGATTCCTCAGTAATGAATTTAGCAGGGGCAGAGTGAGGATTGCTCAGATGTTCAAGCATGCTCTAATCCATTCTAGTCAGCAACATGCTTGCTCAAACACAGACTGTGGGTGGCTGTGCAGCAACAGCTCCCAGCATCAGCATTTTCTGCAAGATCTATTTAGTGATTCGCAGTGAGGCTGGAGCACTCTGGACCACAACTCAAAGTAACTTGGCCAGTTCATGAAGTTCTGTGCAATCTGTTTTCAAGACTAGTATCTAGACTCCATCCTGCCCATAGATAAGGAAAAGGTATCTGTGGCAGATCAGCAGATCTAATATACCTTGGTCTTAAACTGAGGTCGCATATGAGAGAGTTTTCATCTATTCTGTTAGTACTGCCATGATATGTGAAGACTTACAGGGGGATCAGTTATTCAGTTCAAAGCATCATGTAATTTAATACCAGATTTTAATATAATTCTTGTTGGTCAAAGCACATGAAGCTGAAAGGAATGAGGTTCATATGTGAAAGCCAATACCCTGTGACAGATCTCCTTTACAGTAGGTGTCACTGATGGAACAGAATGGTACACGGGAAGGTTGTAACAGCTCTGAAGCAACTAAAACCATTTGAGCTGAAAGCACCCACAGAAATATTTGTTAACAGGAGACCTAAAGCAAAAAAAGCATCCATGCAACATAAAGGCGTCACATCAACCATTTGTTGAGCACTTCTCCCTGTCAAGCCTCCTATATTCTTTATATTTTCATTCTTTCGTGAACAAGGATGTTTTCGAACTGTAATGCTATCACTTTAGACCATCAGCAATAATTTAGATGTCAGTCAGCTGCAAGTATCTGATCTAACTGGATGAAAGGCACAGACAACCGCATGAATAATTTGGATGGGTTTGTACATGTTTGACTATTGGTGACATTAAAGTTATTCCCACCGCTTCATCCCAGAACAACACTCTGCTCAATCATACACCCACAGAACAGATTAAGTCCCTGAAATGCAAGAACAACACTCAATGAACTGCCTTTGTTTCGCAGCTCTGTACAATTTTAACCAGAGGAAGGAGGAAATGGGTAGTACTAACTTACTCTGTTCATTCCCTAGAGGCTGCTCCAACATTGCCAGGATGACACTGTTATCCAGAACAAAGTATCGGAAGCTATGCTTGTTTATGGTGGGTAGACGAGAGTATTTAATTAATGTGGTTTCATTCACCAAGCTGCAAGGAGAAGCAGGGCCACTGGGAGAAGGAAATGCTCCAAGTAACTGCATAATACTGCAAGTGAGAAAAAAGAGTTATGACAGATTAAGAAGATGAACAGGCCTTCACTCATACTCTTTATTTATGTCTTGACACAGCAGTTATGCTGCCAGGGTAAACCTGCCCTCTCCCATCAGCTTGTTTTGAAACAGACCTAGTCACTCCAGAAAAACACACATGAAAACCTAGAAGAAATACTATTAGAAACTGAAAATTTCTCTGGCAGGAACCAATAACGAGAGTTGTTCAGTGTCAGGCTGGAGATCCTAGGATTTATCTCAGGTCTTTACTCGTAACACTACCACCCAGACCAGAAGTAAGTTTACTGAAGTCCTGCCCTCACACTTTCCCACTTTACACCAAGAACACATAGTTTCATCTCTCCAAATGAAGAGAGGCACTTTTAGGCAACAACTAAGGTTTGTCCACAAGTTCTGATAAATGCTTGCTTTTACCTTAGTAAAAGAACTGCGTAATTTTCATGAGCAAAGTTTATCATAGTTTTATTGCAAAGCAGAGCAAGAAAGAGCTATTGCCTTCTGCAAAACATATTTATCCTACCCATCCTCAATCTGTCCTGCCTACCTTCATGCTATTCATCCAGTACGACAGTGCTTTTCGACTTCTCTGGAGCAAATTCCAACTTTCCTCTCTGTGCTTCCCCTTCCCAGCCCACATACTATCTATTATTGAATTTCCAACAGAACCTCTCAAATATATTAAGCGAGCCCAGTGCTGTGGACAGACTGATATCCCTTCCTGCACCAGCTTACATCTGCTGCACGTGCTATTCCCTGCTGCATTGCACATGGGACAGTGTCTAACACTTTCACAGTCAGTCTGGGGATGGCACTTCTCAGGCAGAGAAGGAGAAGGGGAGATGGAAAGACAGGATTGTTAGGTCAAGAGGGATAGCGAGGGAACTGCTGTCTGCAGAGAGAACTGGCTGAGAACAGAACACCATGGGCTGCAGGAAGGAGTGGGTTTTGTTCTCCAAGGAAGAGAACAGGTAGGAGAGGAAGACAGCAATCACAGGGTATTTTTCCTGTTGAACACCTGTAACAGGAGGAGGAAGCTAGCTAAGGCAGAGCACAGAACAACCCTGCCCAAAGGGCAAAACAGAGGGAGCTTCTGGCTCACTGTTCAAATGCTCTTGCTACATCAGAGATCTCACCAGCTGGGAACTCCTGATTAAAACACTTGGGACGAGGCAACACTAAACAGTAAACACGCTCTGACAAATTACATACCACGTTAGTGTAGCTTCAGCAGCATCCTTCACTCTCATGGATGCTGGGTTTGGCTCCTTATCTCCTTTGTACTTGACCTCTTGTTCACTGTTTTTGGATTTGCTTCCTGAAATGCCCAGCTCCACAATCTCCAGTACCTCTTTTAAACAATCCTAAAACACAAGAGGAACCACCTTGAAGCAGAAGCACTCTCATAAATGTCTCCAAGACCTCAGTGAAACACCATCTATTAAAATAAAGCACTGCTGGGAATATGAGCAAATAAAGGCAGAAGATTATACTAACAGACAGTGCTGGAATAAGATCACATTTGCTGTAAGAGTACTTTCTCTGTGTAAAGATGTCTACTTATGTTTGTATTCTAATGGTATAAAGTGCCCTGAATGAATACATACACAAATATATTCCATTACAAATGTACAAAATTGCCAAGAGGACTATTAAGAGTGCAACTGAAAAATGGAAACATATTGAAGAGATAATAAATACATTTCTAAGAGCCTGCAGAACTTCTAATTAAGTTCTAAGCACATCAAGAATGAACTCATCTAGAAAATTCCACTAAATCCTTTTCCAAACAGCTTTCATAAGATATATCATGGGATCTAGTTCAGCAGCAGAACAGTAACAATATTCTTAATGGACACAGCAAAGCTTCAACAGATCTACTGCAGGAGATGCCAGCACTCAGCAGAACTGAAGGTATGACTCAAGTGTTGCTCATCACACAAAGCCATTTGCTCAAACTATCTGGACTGCTACAGCAAAGGTTCAAATCTCATGGCTTGAGCTACAGAACAACAAGGAAACTGCTCTCATGAATCAGTAACTAGCTGAACTCTGAGCACAAGGAAGTGGCCAGGTTTTACAACCAGAGACCAGGTCTGTGCCTTGCCCTGTATCCTTCCTTGCATTCAGAACTGATGTAGAAAAAGAGGTGAAGAGGAAGTTTTCTGACATAGCAAAATTAACCAGCATTGAGATACAAAGACTGGCCATGAAGAATTACAGAAGGAGATTAGAGTGTTGGCTAGTAAAATAGCAGGTGAAATTCAAAGCAATATAAGGTGAGGCACTGGGTAAATTGCAATTCTAATACTTGCAAATGCAATGAAATCTGACTATCATGACTCAGGAATGAGCTACTAAGTGTCCAGAATATATCACACACAGTATGTAACATTATGTCAATATGCCATGATAATTAGAATAAATAACCTAATGGAAGGAAACTAAGCTTTATGCAACCAAATAATCTCATGCTGTGCCACATCATGTCCTAGTCACCTACTGCAATACTGCAATGCCAGCATCCCAAAATGCCTATAGAAAGCATATTTGTTTGTTGTCCTACTCATGGGTTTTCAATTCTCATTTATAAAAACATATATATTCTATAGCATGTATAAAATATGTAAGCAAAATAAGGATATACAAAGCATATATTCTATATAAAACTGTATCGATAATACATACAGATATAAATTATATGTAAAAACCTAGCAAGATCACTGAGCTGTCTCTGCAAGGAGACCAGCAATGAAATGCCTTTCAAATTATATTATTTTTTTTCCCACAGCAGGACAGAAGGCTGTTGGAAACATGCAACTTTCTCTGCCTGCTCTTTTCAAGCTTCCCAAGGAAATTCCATCTTGGATTGAGCTATGCCTTGCTCAGTTTCTACAAAACTGTTTTTTGGTGAAACACACTATGATTATCAGAATAGAAGTAACAAAGGAATTCCAATAAGTGCAGAAGATGCTTTAGTTGGGTAAAAGCTCAGAAATGGGAGGAGACATGACTTTTAGTGAAGATTATCTGCAGCAGGTAGCTACTCTATATGTACACTGTTATTCTCATATTTCTCTTTTCAGTTTTTTTTTTTTCCCAGGTTTCTTCTGCTCTTTTTCCAGCTTCAAAAAGCAAGAAAAAAGATCAAGACATTCTTAGAAACAGAAAAGGTCATTTTAAAGCCAAAAACATTCCTGATGACTAAAGAACAGAGATCAAAATTGAAAACTATTTTGCACAGAAACTAGCTTTGAAACTCCTACTATACTTCTGAAAACTAAGAAATTCACATGAAAGTATCAAGACCAGACAGGCATTACAATCTGGAGTGTTGGAGAGATGCACACCAGAGGTTTGTACCTTCTCATCCAGCATGTCCGGGTGCTCAGTGAGCCAGACGCAGAGGCACTGGAAAGCCGCGACTATCATGGAGTGAAGGTCGCGGGAGTGGAGCGGGGCCGGGCGGCTGCACTGGTACACGATGTAGCTGCACACGGAGCTGATGGCTCTCTTCCGATCAGAGGAATCCACTGCCACTTTCACCTGCGTAAAGCAAGGAGAGGATGAGGATTCCTCCACAAAACAATTTTGGAACAGAAATAGTTTTTAAAAGCACTGTGTGCAGATAAAGCTCTTGAAGGCGACACCTTCCTATTAGAAACACACCACTATTTTCTAAGCTTAGAAAACTATTTCCAAGATGAGACGGAAGGGGAAAAACAGGTACCACGCTTACCAAAAGGGCAATTAAGGTGCTTAATACCCTGACACATGTACCTGAATGGACCACCCTGAGCTTCCTTTCAAGGCAGCAGTCATTTACAGGGCACACATCATTTGAGCCACAGGCATTCACATTAGGACAATACAAAGTACAAAAGGAGTACTGCTTTCCTTGTGTCCAAACAGAACAGTCGCTGACTAATTCAGACAGACAACTGGTGGCATGACTTTCACCTGAACAGGAGTATGATCACCCTTTGAGAAGGGGCCAGAGTACACAAGGCTTCACCTCTCACCTTTGCCAGCCCAGACAGAAGCTCCAGTGCAGCCAGTGAGATACTCATGTCCTGCCTCCACTGCGAGTTGAGTCTTTGAGTTACCAGGTGAATACTGCGTATCAGTAGTCCAGCAGCTGTATCTGTATTAAGAGCTAGGATATAACCCCAATACCACGTACCACAGGGAGGGAAAATAACTAAGCATTAGTGACAATAAGCAAAGCACAGGCACAAGCTAAAGCAGCCACAATACACACAAAATTATACACAGCTCAGAATCTAGAACTTGGGTCGATCACTTTTTCATGGGATAACTCCCGCGTATGCACTACCAGACATTATACAAAAACATCCAGACTAGCTTATACCAGCTTTTTTACTTTAAAAATACTTTTTTGATAATCCCAGCACTCTGCTGCACTTTAGGTTTTGCTGCTGTATTTAAACTGCTGTGATGTCTTGCAGTCTCAGAAAAATTTAGGCAGTGGTAATGTACATTAAATATTAATACTTGTATATTTAGGCCACAATAATGAACTAAGAGTGCATGTAACTTCAGCTACCTATGCCAGAAGCTAGCCACTCTTTCTATACCTAGCGCTTATCCAAAGTTGTATTAGTTTGATAAACACAGATAAGGTAAGAATCAGTCGTGGAGAAAAAAAGACCCAATTATTTCTAGACTTTAATTTTGGTTTTGGTATCAGTTGTTCCCATTTCTATTAGGAACATAAATACTATACATAAAGCAATATACTCAAGTAGGCAAATTAATTTCATAAACAAAAACTGCTAAATGACTATAGAGACATGAGAGCTGTGACACCTAAGGTACATCCTTCCCAAACTTAAATCATCAGATATAACACTGAAGAGGTAAGTACAGTGTTACACTAGTAACAAGTGTCTGGTAGAGTTAAACAGTAAAAATAGACCATCTTATTTTCAATTTTCTCTTGTTTGAAGCATCCAGCAGAAGCAATTTAATTCTTTTCATAAATTTCTTATATCCTTACCTTTGCACATGGGAAATTTAAGAAAATCCAATAAGATAAATGTATTACAGACACATCTTTCAATTTATGTTGTGGTTTAAAGACTTCATAAGTCAGATATATTTTTAACCTTACAAATAGATATTTTTGTAAGCACTTGTCAATGACAGCCCATACGAGCTAAACACACAATTTAAATGGTGTGCTGAAAACTAGCACTTTAATCACTTCAAACAAACCCTGTAGGAAAAGCATCAACATGTTTATATGAACACCTAGAATACACTAAAGTCTTCCCTGCCAATCTCCCTCCTCTCCGTTATAGAGCTAAAGAAAAATACAAAACCAAACCATTTTTGGTTGGCAAGAACAGAGCTATCAGCCTAGGTTCCAACACAATAAAGGTGATCTGTTCTCCCATTTACTTGGTCAGCATCAGTTAAAACTGCTGAAGACCAAAGGAGCACATGAAATTCCAGGATCTCAACATTTGGCCAGCTTACCACACAGATTTATAACATGGATGTTATTACAAAGATTCAAAAAGGCACAGTACAAGACATAGCAAACTGAAGTTAATAACTGAATTCTCTTGTTATAACAAATGACACAACACAAGCATTTTGCTTACTTGCTCAAGAAAAACTGGAGTCCCTCAAATGCTCTTTTAAATATAGTTTAAGAAAAGGTGTTGCAAAAGTCAGGTAAGCATTTGGAATGCTACCAAAGTGATTGAAACATGTTATTTATACCTGGCGTACATTCGTCCCATTGCTGTTCATGAAAACTAAATGTCTTGAAAACAGAAGCTGAAGTAAAGCAGTTTGCAAACACCTTTTTCATAAGCTTTTACATTCTTATTTTTAAAATGTTAACCAAGTCCTTTAGTAGGATTAAAAGCCAATCACTTACAAGGGCACATATGAGGACAAACTGGCGATAAACAAAGGGTCTCTCCACCATGGGTTCATACCACCCATGCACATTAATGTATTAGCAAGAACTAGGTACAGGAAAAAAACCCAAACCACCACCCTGGCATGTAAGGACAAGGTGTTTTCAGAAGAACTCTTCTTACCATAATCCCTCAGAAGGGCCTGTGCTGGTCTCTCACTATCTGGTGTTGTGGGCTCCGTACTGCCTCCACTTGCAGTGCTAATGCCACTGTTAGTACGACTGTGGCTTTTGAAGAGGTTATTTTCACCACCATTCTGCAAATTGAAAGTCAGTTTTGAGCTATGAGCAGATTTTTCTGAGAAGATTTCCTATACCAGAGGATGTTCTCAGGTACAATGGAGGAAAAATGGTGATCAAAGCTCAAGATGCCGAGAGCATTACAACAGCAGATAAATCAACATATTCTTTTGGTTACTTCATAAACAGAAAATACTTACCGTTTCCATCTGACAGCCAATGGCTTCTAACAGTGCTGAATCTTGAACAATATTTAACATTGCACCTGAAGAATCAGATACAAGAAGATAACTAAAAACTGCAGTGGAATATTAGCTTCTAAAATGTACAAAGAAGTGCTGCAGATCTAACATACAGGACTGCAATTCTGGTTCATAAAAACTCTGTGTAAGGGTTTTACAAAACACGGGATTTGCTTCAGGCTTAGCTATTTGAAGCACATGAGAGCTGAGACAGAATGCTTTCAGCTACTTTACGAATGCTTTGAACATAGGTTTTTCAAGTTCCTCAGTTCAGAAGGATTTTAGTTTCACAGAAGGGTTGATATCATTCCTTGACCGATATTCCTTGTCTCCTATCAGGCTGCGCTCATTTAAAATCTCAGGGTACATTTAAGGATATCTACTGATACTGTGAATAAAACAACAGTATTTGTTAGAGAACCGAGTGCAGAAGTGAGCTGTGCTGTGCAAAGCCACCTCCAGGGTTACACAGTGCTGGCCTCGGCTAAGTTCTTGCCTGGCACCAAGGGACCACCCCAGTTTGGCCATTAGGATCACTCTGAAACCAAAAATACCCTCATCCCTTCACCAGCACTGGTACCAAAGCATTCTTTTAACTATTCCACTCTAGCCTTCTGCTGGTAAAAGAACTTTCAGTCGCTGCAAGGAAACTTCCCAAAAGTCTTTGCAGACTGGATTTGTTTCCCTTCACTTCTTTGACCATGCCATTTTCTTGCCCTCCCCTATTAATCGGCAGGCTCTCCATGTCCCAGAACAAGGTAGACATCTCCCATTGCAGTGCAAATCTGGTTCCTTTTTAACCAGACAAAAAGAAAGTGGTATTGTAACTAAAGGACAAGAACAGCATTACATGGAAAAATACACTTCTAAAGAGAGACAAATAACAGAAGAATAAAAGGCAAGGATATTTTTACTTGTCTGAAAATATACATAGCTTGACAGAGTCTGCACTATTCAAGTTTTCAGCTTCTACTTACTTTCTGAGTATTCAGAATAATGATAATACACTCATTACCTCAGTGAAAAGTTTCTTGCCAAACCACAGTGCCTCTCCGGACTCTGTGCCAAAGTTGTTCTCTGAGGATTTACACAGTGCTAAACAAATGTCATCTCTATTTTGTCAGTGCTGGACCACTGGTCACCCAGTAGTACAGCTTGTTTCTAGACATAAGCAAGCCAAAGCTTAAAACGTTCCCTATAACTCATTAGTCAAGAATATTTCTCAATATTAAAACTTTTCCTGTTTCTATTCCTAGTTATAACTGACTTTTCCTGCTGGAATGTCCTTCACTTCCACCTCTGTTTTTCAAGGACTATTCCACATCTGTAAAGAAAGATTTAACAATCTCTTTTGTTAAATCTTAAAAAAGATTTAACAAAATTCTGAGGCTTTCCAAGATGTTTTCTTAGTTTGAGGATTACACAGATGACAACCTGCCAGGAATTTCACTTGTCTTGCAAAGCAACACATTACTAACAACCCACATTATTCCAGAACAGATTAAGACAGACACTTCTCTAAAACAGTTAATAAATAAAAAGTTGTAATAACCTAGAATCATTTGAGTGTTGTTGGGATCTGTTTCCGTTTGCAAAGCTCCTATAAGTATATTCACAAGCCTCAGCTTCAAGGAAAGGAAGGTTACTGGCTTATCATATGTTGAGCTGTCATCATTGCTGAATTTCCCTTCCAGGACAACCTGAGGGTAAAAACACATTTATTTCAGTATCAATTAGAGATCACACCAGCATGGTGCTGGTTTCAAAAGTCAGTGTTGACAGCATACTTGTAATAGTATTACTGCTACAGACTTGCTGGAGAAAGTTTTAACTGCTAAAGAGAACACTAAATACAACCCACAGCTCATCCAAATCCCACCCCAAAACCACCAGGGAAACAAAAATGGAAATGCAACACAAAGTGGTAGTTTACTACCTCAGACTTTATGGTTCCAAAATGATGAGGGAGAGGCAACAGAGACAGCAAGATGTTAATGGAAGCTCTTCTTAGCTCTGTGGGGTTTACATAGATTTTAAACTTTGAGAGTTCTCTGCAAATCAAAGCATTGCACAGTTAATCAACTTTTCACAGGAATCTGCAGCCAAAACTAATTAAGTTAAAATCAAACACACAGCCACCTTGTGGTCTTAAATGATTTGCAGTAAATAATGGAGCTGTTTCTTTCTAGGCTCAGGGTTCTTATTTCTTTTTTAAGCAGCAGCAATAACACAATGAATCCATGAAGGAACCATCACTTGCTAAGGATTTTGTACCCCATATGAAAGCAGTGAGCTGATGAAAATACCATTTGTATACTGCATCTTCAAAGCAGGAAGTTTTAGTCATGACCCTCCACTGGCTTTTTGCAACTCAAATCCACCAGAGATCCTCAGAATATGCTCACATGCATTCTGCACAGAACACAAACTGCTTAGCAAATAGATTTTTTCAGTAGCCACCAGCAAATTCTTCTACTTATAAGACCTATCCAAAAGAAGCAGTGGCTCAGATTTAAACCCAGAAGATAAATAATATTTTATGCATAAGTTCAAAATGAAATGCAATACCAAGACAAAACATAAGCTGAAGAAGGCATGCACAGAGTAGTATTAAACTACTTAGCAAAACATCCAAAAATCTATACAGCTCTGCAAATGATGTTATATCTTCTGGTTTAAAAACCTACTCCAATTTCACCAGCCAGTCTAAATCAATTTTTCTATTTAATGATGTGCAAGATTACCCTCTTAATGAATTCACTGCAGCAACAGCCACTAATGAATGTCCTGTGAAATTTTACTTAAAAATCAGTAGGTTTTCAATATATTTGAACTAAAGCACTCCTTTTCCCTATTCTTACAGCTACTGCTTTCCAGAATGGAATATCTAGCTAACACAACTCACGTATTTCATTTAAAATAAGCACTACTGTTGCTTTAAAGAAAATTGCATTACACAAAAACGCAAATTAGAGCTTATGAAGTGTGTTATTATCACCATCAAACACAAACACACTATGAGGCCCACATACAGAGCTCCTTCAATGAGAGCTACTGACAGAAACCCCCTGAAGATAAAGCACTTCCCCACATTTCTGATGATATTTATATGGAAATAGCAATTTACCTGTCAGGTAAAATAGTTTCAAGAGCCGAAATGAAATAAGGAACCACGACATCAATCCCTTTCAGGTCACAGCAGAACAAAGGAGGGGAGTTTAGAATAACACTGGCAAGAACGGGGTGGCAAACGAAATCTGCTATCTGCAAACCCTGAATTAAAAGCATGTAAAATCTGACAAAGAAAGATAAGATTAAATTATTTGCACATAAAAAGCATCAGCATCCCACATGAACAAGAATGTGCAGCCACTATTTGATCTTTTCTACATAGAATGGTTTGAAATCAGAGCTAGGAAATGTTTCTATGAGCATTCCCCCAAGATACTTCAGCAAAGGCAAACATATTAACCAGCTTAATAGAAAACCCTCACAAATCACACATACTACATGTGAAAAGCCAGTGCAGCACAGTTTTACTGAAAGCTTTGACGTGTTGCAACACAGACTGGGAGCTGTGCAAATACAGCCCGGGCGATTACTAACAGCACTTTGACCACATGCTCTCCCACTGCTCCTTTCCCCACATAAAATCAAGGTCTTACTCCCATCCTTAATTCCCCAACACAAGAAAGATACTAGGAAATCTTTGGTGGGGGGAACAGGACAGGACACACTGATCAACAGTTTGGAAAATGAGACCAACCATAACCATCATAACCAGTTCAGATGAAAAAACTGGGGACAGGAACCTAGCTGGCCATCACCCTGGAGCAGTTAGTTTCTTATCAGGGAATCCTTCTATCCCCTTTAATCTGTTGTTTTTTAAAGGCTTGCAAACACAGGAATCTGACTGAATGGGTAAGAGAAACACAGACTATCTAGACACAAAACACTGCAACATGCAAGAAATAACACAGTTCAGTCTTCCAGGAAGTCTTGATGCCACTTGGGACAGTGTGTACCTGGACAGTTGGAAAGTCATGATTTGAAGCCGAGTCTCTGCCTTTCTATTACACTTTTTAACAGAAATTTGGGAAAAAAAAGTACACTATGATGGGCAAGACTGCCTTATTTTATGAGAAATAAGACTGAAAACAGAGGTAGTTCAGAGCTCAACTGTTTCAAATAGCAGAATATTAGTGCATTTCTATATTTGAAGAAAAAAACCCACTACAACAAACAAATTCCATCCCAGCCTTGTGTTGACAAGGCAGGACTCTTCACGGTCTAATAAAGTGTACATCTTATGTCTGCACACTGATTTTATCCATCTGAACAGTATCCAGTGACAAATTACAGAAAAACAAGAATACAAAAAGCAGAAAAGTATCAAAAAGACAGCATTCCTTACAGCTGGGAGGCACTTTAGAGGACTTCCCTTCAACTGGAACTGGAAGAAAACCCAATGAAAACCAGCACCATGAGAACACAAAAATCACTACTTGGTCTAGCTAGGGATCCCCACCTACAGCATCTCAGGGGTAATCAGGTTTATGAATTGGCAACCCAGAATTCAGTCAGTAACTGAACACTATTCGCTGTGAATTAATTTGCACCATAAAGTTATACCAACAAAGCAACTGGAAGACAGGTTAGTACCGGGATAGGTAAGCTGGTAATATTTCCTCCCCAGTCTTCTTGCTACAAAATATCCTACACAGTGTCCCGCATGCCTCTGCCCTTCCTGCTTCATAGTTGTCTGGGAATTCACTTGCATCAAACATGGGGTTGGAAGCCATTGTGTCTGTGGACATTTGAGATCCTTTCCGGCGGAACTCCACGCTAGCTTGAGTCGCTATAGCTGGGAAGAGAAAAAACAGTGTTTCACTGTGTGTGTTAATGTATAGACAAGGCTCATGGGATCCTGGACACAAAGATCAAGTCAAATTTAGTAGTTATCATGAAGCTATTAGTTCACTGCATTTGAGTCAGTGCCTCTGTATAGAAAGTATTTGTGATCGTAATTAACTTTTTTCTTTGTAAGGATGACAACTGATCCTTGTATTCTAGAGCCTGTACCAACTTCCTGCTGGGAAGAGCATGATTCTCTCCAATATTAGCTTCCTACCCTCTCTGGAGGACAAGGATCTTCCCTCACCTAGTTCCCATCTCCAGAAAACTGAAGTACCACCTTGCCTTGCTGTTTTAACACATCAAAAAACTTTTAGATGGTGACGGTGTAACTTCCAAGCAAGTGCTTAATTTTCAGCTGGCCAAGTTACCTCTTACGCTGCTCTGAGCATCAAACTGCTTTGATCCAGTTTTGTTTCATAAATGTTTGTTACAAATAAATTACAGGGACCCATATCAATGGGTTTCAGTGAACTGTTCTCTCCCCTGATTTGGTCCCTCTCCTCACATGAAACAGCCAAATGAATCTGAGGTTAGGCAGTCTCCAAATGGCACATTAACACTTCGACTTGTTAGTTTATGGATAGGGGTTTTGTTTGTTTGCTTTTAAAGGAAACATCCTAATGACAGGTGTATACTCTTTATTTTTTTGCCTTTAAATTCCTTGTTTAACCTACTACTGTTACCTTACAGATTTTCATGACATAAGTAGCAAATAAGCACAAATCTTTATGTATCTTCCCATGAGCCGTTTTTTGTCCTGAATAAGCTATCCAGCAATATATTGTAGTTGGAAAAAAACACTACATGCACAATGCATACAAATCAAACACTAGGTCTGTAAAATAAGCTTTAAGTAAAAAAAACATGGTTAGTGCAAAGTCCTGAAACTCATGACATGATCACAGACTAAAGTACAGAAAAGATGGGACTGATTCAGGCAGATTAATTTGCTTTTGCCAACAATCCTCCCCATTCAAAAACACACACAAAAAAAATTACTTGTCTTTTTCCAAGTAAAAGTGCAAAAGCTACAAGAGACAATGGGAATGAATTTACAAATAAAATATGGGATAATGGAAAAAGAAAAGCATGACCGCAATTAAGGAAAAGCTACTGGTTCCTACTTACAAGATTTATAAGAAAGAAGAATTTGGATAAAAGATGCTGCAAGATAATAGAAATAAAATGGAAACAAATCAAAGGACAGCAGTAGTTATAAAATACTTTTAAGATGGTGAAATTGTAATATAAGTTAAGAAGCTTTTAGCTTTTCTAAAAAATAGATTAAAAGCTTTATGATACAGCAAGCTCGTTAAACATATAGGAAATTGGCATTCAGGTCCAAAATTATGGCTTTGAAAGTACCATGCAAAACAATGAACAAAAAGTTACAAAATACTAATAAGGTTCAGAGCTGTTCACACCAGTGTACATCAATTCCTCAAACAGATGCATTAACCCTTCCCAGCTCAAGTACACTTCCCTAAGTTGCATTGTACCTGGTGTACACACCAGGCTACCCTAAGGCTCTGGGACTTGGGGTACAATGTCTTGTAGGGGGAAGGTTACTTACCTGCAGGCTCCCCACAGCAATGCTCCTACTTCCAAACCATGAGTTCCTGAAGGTAATACAGCTCTGGCTTCCCTAAGTCAAGCTGCTATCAGCCAGTATACCTAAGCATGCCTCCCCTGTCCACCAGCTCAATCAACAACCTTCCAAAGCAGAAATAAAAGGCAGAGCACTCCCAGAAATACCAACACCTCAAAAATAATCTCCAGAGAAAGAGGAAAGACTCCAGTAGCCAGGGACCAGGAAAGAATGTCACCACCTCATGAGAGTGGCAGCTGTGAATGTGCAGGGTCAGATCAAGACCTATGACCAAGCCCCTCAGCGATGTTCAAAGATGCTCCTAATCAGGGCTTCTTGTAGTTTTCTCCTAGAGCCCCAGAAACAGTCTTTGGGATGTTTAATATTAATGACAGTAGGGACAGAAAACATGAGGATAAAACTATACCCACTGCCAACAGCACCAGCAAGCAGCCTAGGCCAGGCTCCCTCAGCTGCTATAAACCACACAGCTGGCAGGCTCATGACCAACTACTTTTGGTACAAGGATTAAGAGTGAGGCCACCGAATTGGAAGACTCAGTTCCTGAAATGCAAAGCAGGGTCAAGTAGAGCCAGTCTGGTTACCCTTCCAGCCATCCAGATATTTTTCATCTCAGAAATACAAAAAGCTGTACACTTTTTCCACCAGTCATTTTTCTTAACTTCCTTCCTTGAGGTTAAAGAGTCCAAGAAGTAAGATATGTGAGGCTCCAACACAAGGAGAAAAGCAAGAGCAGATAGGTACTCATTCACATTCACCTTGATTAGCTGCTCCTTACTTCCTAAAGCTCATCAAAAAGACTTGTGTCTTAAGATGGGAGAAGGATGATGTGCTGGTCCCTGTGAATCAGCAGGGTTTATTTCAAAGAATTGAACTAAATTCTGAACTAAAATGTGAGATTGCAGCTTGTCTGCAGCATTACTTGTTAAGCAATCACATGTAGTTCATGAATGCTTCTTTATAAATCATGGGTTCTCATTGAGAATGAGACATAACAGAAGAGGAATAAGAAACACACATTGGAAAAAGCAGCATTCCAGAAAGACATCCCAGGGCAGGGGATCTCCCTCTGCAGGACCAAGGAGCAATCTGTACCAAGATATTTCACCTCTTTATCAAAGTGGTCCTCAGTCCTCCAGCCAGACACAGAACAGAGAAATCATATCAGAGAGCTCTGAGAGAAGAAATTCTGAACTGCGTGGCATTGAAACAAACTGAACATTAGAAGGGTTTAAAGCTGTTGAGATCTTATACAGCTGCAGTCCTACGACAGAAAAATAGTGTGTGGGCCAGTAGAAGACAATACTACATAGCAAAGCTGATTTTAAGTGCAGGCACTTCCCAATCATAAAATATTTAAAGCAGCCATAAAAATAGTAGTGCTTCCTGAAGCTAATGCAAAGATTATCAACAGCAGTATCAAACATGGTAAGACTATTCAAGCTATTGGCAAGAAGTGTTACTGTACCAGGCTACAAAGGGTAGCAGATGGCCTGTGATATATACAGGTACAACCAACCTGCTGCCAAAAAGAAGCAGGTTTATTTTTGGCATCTTTCCTAAAGGTTAGGGACTGTGGCACCTAACTGTCCTTCTCTGCTGCCCTCTTTCTGCAAGCCACATCTACACTAGGTAACACAAGCAGAGGCTGGCAGATGGGCACAAATGCAGATCTGATTATTACTGATGGGCTCCACTTGTGTGACAGAGGGGGACCAGAGCACACGACCCTCCTCATTCAGCCTTATTCAGGTTTCATGAATTAAAATCAAAGAAACTTTTCAATTTGGACTTAAACCCAATTTAAAAGACACATACTTCAAGTCAACAGAAACTGCAGGAGCCCTTTACAAATCTTGCTTCATTTTCCTAGAGCAGAGACTGCGTAAAAGGATTTATCCAAAAGGATCAGGCAGTCAGATTTTGGTGCCTCTGGAAACTCTGTAGAGAGTTTCAGCAATATGGGTTTATCTTCAGTTCGCTCTCCTGACAGCCTGCCATAGCATTCTGTCGCCAGTACTTTACACAGAGGGAAGAACACGTGTGGAATCCCAGAAGGGCAGAAAAGACTCAACTAAATTCCCTACATTAATTCTATCTTCCAAATAGCTAGAAAAGCAGGACATAAGAGTTTTCTGGATCTCCAACAACATAACTCCCTCAGATCCGCTGCAGCTAACAAATGGCAGAACTTGTGACAGTCAAAGACTGGTCTCACCAGGCACAAATCTGAAGAGGATGGAGGAGGAAGATAATCAAGTCATTCCTAAATAGGTGTTTCTAGCTTTCAGGAAGCTAGTAAGTTCTTCTCTAGCAACACAATCATTTTCTGACCACTGTTAGGCATACATGACTAGAAGGCCCTGGAACCCCCTCAAGGAAGTCAATCATTTTGATTTAGAATAACTGTACTTCTGCTAGAATCACACCATCTCTGTTTACAGCTGACACTGTCACATAAGCAGCTTCACAGCCGAGATCCTTTTCAGGTTAAACACTTCAATAAAATTGCTCAAGATACAGGCTATGTCAAAATTAAAATGATCCAGTCAAATCTGAAAAGCATTAATACAGAAACACACCAGAAGCACGTGCAACTGAACATAGCATCAAATGATGCCTTACTCCTTCCTAAGCACAGCTATTGCTCTAGTAACATGTCGCAGGCCTTTTACAGGGGGACTTGAAACTTCTACCACAGAAATCCACAACTGAACACTTTCAAAAACCACGTGATCCGTATCTAAAAATACCTTTAACAGACTCCAAATCCTAAATCCATCGCCTCCACACACGGATTTGTGACACAACAAACAAGGAAGATCATCAGTTTAACTATTGCTGTCACATCCCACTGTGAACCCAACTTGCTACAACAAACATCTTCCTCCTATTTCTCTAAGGCCAGCAAGCTCCCGATAGATACATCTCTTGGAAGTGCTTAGCAGACATTCAAAACACTACATGAAGAACAGGAAAAATGCAAGGAGTGAGAAAGTTTATTCTTTTCTGATTATCATCGCCAAAAGGAAGAATGCTAAACCCTTCTTTGACTAGAGCACTACTTCTGCTATCATGTTTCAAAGCATCTAACCTCTAAAGCTGAGCAAAGCATAGGAGATACAAATAAATGTAGCAGTCACAGACTGAAGACCACCAAGGTATCAAGTCATATATGGGAACACACAGCACCCGGCACTGAAAAGCAGCCGCTTCACCTGCTTCTTTTAAGTATTTCTGTTGCCCTAACACTCCCCAACACCCAGAAACACCACTTCGTGCAGTATCTGGAGCAATGTTTGACAGTCTTTCAAATATTAAAGACTCACTATAAAAGTTGCTATTACTCAGAGATAGTCAAGCAGATTTCAAATTAGGCAGTGAGATCTTACCACATCATTTCCATCACTTCGTAAGATTTCCCCACTAGCATGCTCAGGAATGCATTGTTAGAGCAAGAGTGTTTAATAGCAAAACGTGATTTTTTTTTTAAAGCCCCCAAACACCTGCTTCAGCTAATAGCAGGTGCTGGCTCAGCTGGGAGGGGTTAACCACAATACAGCACTTCAGATGATTTTGGTTTGGATTATGCATATGTTAATCTTGCAGGTAGGAAATGTCAGTAAAACAAGAAAAAAAGTGTATGTCTATTTTTCAGTGTTATTTACCAGTCATGCTGCTGTCTCTGTTTATTCCATTATGAAGTTTACAGTGAACAAATGCTGCATCAAATAACCACGATCCAAAGAGGTTCAAGATGCTGTTAACCTTTGGCCTGCGAGGAGCTGGTAGTGGCCGTGGTTCAGAACTTGTCTGGTTTGGGCTAGACAGTGGAGAAGTAGAGGATGGCTGATGCTGCACTTTTGAAGTGTGTGCAGTAGTTACCTATTTGAACAGAGGAACACACAGATCAGCTCCTAGAAGAAAGTAAATCACTTCCTCTAACAGAAGAAACTATCAGAAGGGGCAGCTACTTAAATACAGAATAGGGAGTCTTACAGTGCTGGTTTTCATTGTTGCTTTATTCACAGTCACTGCCCGATGCCTTCGGTTGTGGGGTGGAGTGGTGTTGATAGCAGTGTTCTGGGGCATGCTCAGCCTATTCACTGGCGTGGGTGGTGCACTATCAGACCGGGGTCGTGAAATGCCTGTGGATCAAGAAATAAAGCAGGATTTAAGCAAGGATTCCATAGGCTTATATGCAACAGCCCAGTAAGTAAGCATCTGGGCCTTCTGTAAATAGACTAGCTTTCCTCCCTGTCCCCCAAACCAGCAGCAGTACAAAAAACATTTTTCCCCTTTTACTATTAGCAGAAATAAATGTACATGGAAAAGACAACCCTGCTTACATGTAAGCAAATGATTAAAACCCATCAAAGAACCCCACATCTTAAGAAGGTCAGAAGTGGGACACGGTAGGACCAAGTCTAAAAGCAGACAAGAGGGGAAGGGGCAAGGTTTATTTGCCAAAGCCAACTTAAGAGCTCGCTCCTGCCAAAATCCAGGTGCCTCTCACCTTTGTTCTTTCCCAATGAAAGATCCCATGCGCTAAGACTTCTGACCCTTTAAAGCCATCCTAGCTCACTAAACTAAGCTGAAACCCATCCATCACATAGTTTTCTGCTGATTTTGTGAGGTGAACTGCTTGCTGAATAGCCTAACACTAAGTCAGTACAAGACATGGGGTAAGAAAGCAGAGCAAGCTGTCATTTTTCTGTCAGGACATTAGATCAGTCTTTACCCAGCCTCAGGCAAACACTCATGGTGTATAAAGCTACTCTTCCCAGTCAGAATCAGAAGCAAAATCTTAAGTGACAAATACCACTTCTTCCCATTGTAATGAATACCATCACCCTCACACCCCATTTGAAAAATGACATGTGGAATTGCAGTGTGCTTGAAGATCTGACACAGATTTTTTTGACAATGTTACTTAAGGCAGCCAAGTACTTTTCGTAGCACATTATAGAACAACTAACTCCTGCTAAACCAGTAGTGTTGCACAGCCAGTTTTCTCTCTGAACACAGTTTACATGTCTGCGCAAGTCTTCTGCAGTCTCACATCAGCTCACACTTATGGCAGATGGCTACATTTGTTTGCATACATTTGAAGAAGCAGAAGACAGCTCTTCAGAGTTTACAATAGCACATTTTTCTCTGAACAACTTTAATAAGCCTGAAGCATACCAAGAGCAATGCTTTAGATTTCAGATGCTGTATCGTGTCACTTAAAACTTATCAGCCAGCGCTTAGGTCTACTTCACCTTTCAGTCAAATTTGAGCTACTCACTTAACCAGCAGACACAAAGAAACACAGCTTTTCTTCCCAGCATTACTAGTCACCCACTAACCACAAACTAAGTGAAACTGGCACTTGTAGTATAAAGATCTGAAGATGACAGTCAAAATTCAGTACCTTATAAAAACAGGCACTGCACTCCGCTGCTGCTACAAAGTGGTCAGTACTCACAAGAAGCTAGAAGCCTAACACTTGCATTGGTGATTAGACAAAGAGAATGAAGCTTTTCTTGGGGAAGAGATGGCTGCTTTATTTTAGACTTCAGATTTATTTATTTGTTTTGCGTTTGAAACTAAGGCCATCCACAACTTCATGCATTCAAATGTTATTACTGCATACACAGATGCCCATTTGAAAGTGACCTGAGGTCCCTTTCCTACCAATTCCACGATACACTCGCAAATAATAAATTGTTATGGCTGTATTTATAGAGAAGACATTTAGAAGAGATAACATCATGATTAAGTTACTATTCCTAGCTATACACAGGTAGGACAAAAGCATTACCTAGGAATGCATCCACTAAACAGCTGATCCCACGCATGGCACGAAAGAATATTTGAGGCAGATGTTTAAGGCAGGGGTACTGATTCAGTTCTTGAGTCATCCCACTCACATTCAGAAACTGCTCCTGAAATTTGGGGGTAGAGCTAATAATGGCTGGGTTACTCAAATCCACAGGATTACTGCACACAAAAAGAGCAAAATATGTTTTAGTCAGTTTAAGATCAGCTGTTAGGATTTTAAAAACACTTAAAGACACAACAGTTTAAGGCATTTAAACACCACCACCACAAACCAGCATCAAATATCAATATACTTTTAGCTGTGACTCCATCACAGGAAGTCAATTTTCACTTCCTAGGTTAGCAGTACTTTATTGTCTTAACTTCAAACATTACCCAAATACATGTAAGAATGTTATTAAGATCCAATGAACCAGAGCATACACTTAGAATAGTACAGTCTTAGAACAGTATAATCCCACTGTTGCAGTAATATTATTTATTTACAGTTTTTTGAACCCAGTTTAAAAGGCTCTTGCACTGTTAAAATTCTTCTCAAATTATTATTAGCAATGACTTTGCTATTACCAGTGACAAGAAAGGGAATGGGATGGAAAGTTTGAGCAATTTTTCCTGACTGATGCAAATCCTGTAACAGCAATTCCAGACTTGAAGAGTACAGCACTTGTGACATTACTATCACAAATGAAGAAAAATAATAAATTGGATGAGAATTAGATTTGAAAGTCTAATGTTTCTCCAGCTTTAATTAGTAGAAGTTCTATGTACATAGCTCAATATTCCAGCCATTCAGAAAATGAATGCAATGCCATTCCCAAGAATTATAAAACCAAGCATGCCACTTGGTTCTGTTGTGTATTTAAGGAAGAGTAACATGCATGTTAAAATTAACTGCATAGCTTTCTTCATAAACTAGAGATACACCCTTTGTAAAAAAAAAATCTTTTGTAGGTTATATTTAACATTCTAGAGAATAAATGGGAGCAGTTTATATCTCTAGGAGCTATTGTTCTGCTTTTCCTGTTTGCTGTCTCAGAGAAACAAAATTGTATTGAAGTCTTGTTTTTCAGATCCTTCAAAATACCAATAGCTAAAAACTTTCTAGCTAAATGAACCAGTTTACATACTAAAAGAGTCAAAGAGTTCAAAGTTGAACAGCATAACCTTGCCCTAAACTGCTACAGGGCACTGGTATAACAAGGTTCTCACACTTTATTTGTGTGCTCAACCTTAGGAATCTCCAGGGAAATCTTTCATTTGTCATGCAAACATACAGAGATGATGCAAGAACATGAACAATGGACGGCTGTAATTACAATACCTCAGCATATGTAAAAAGCGAAACCAAGTTTGTGCAACGCACTCATTATCCATTTCAGGAGGAATCAGACCAGCATCTTCATCAGGAATTTTAAATGGAGGAAATGAAGGTCCATATGTAAAACGCAGCAATCTAGAAAGCAAGTCAGGCAGATCTGTCATTCAGTTAATACTCCTCAAATCAGCAATGCATCTGAGCCTCAAAGGAATCAGTGATCCCCAGGTGGGCCCGCAAGCAACAATGCAACATCCTGAGTTTTCCTAGAGCTCCTCACTTTATACAGTCATTTAGTCCTCTTATAGCTTTGAAGGGTACATGCCTTGGAGCCTGCCCAAAGGTCCAACAAAATCAAAGAGTTACGGAAGCCTAACACCTCAGCTCTCTCATCTGATTAGCCAGGGGGTTACTGGTTAGCACAGGCACACTCATAACTGACAAGATGCTGCCTAGGAAGGGAGCAGGGAAAAAGAAAATGAAGAAGGAATTTAAGCCCTTATCATTAAAGCTCTTTAGCTAGTGTCCTATGACAGGAAGTCACATTAGATTACAGGTCTAAATTCCAGGTTACTGATGAGTTACAATTTATACCATGAGAAACACTCAGTGCTGTTCTACAAGCAGCACAGGATTTGCAATCCAGAGAGTAGCAAGCTCTTCAAGAAAGACTCTGTGTTTTGCAGAAGCTGACACAATGTTCTTCTCTAAAAGGATGGAAGAGATCCGAGACACACTTTTCCAATATCCTAGCATTCCCAGAAATTAGTTTTTACCTTTCCCTAAGCTAAACTCATTTGGAGCCTGCCCAAAGGTCCAAACAAATCAAAAAGCTACGAGTTCAAAATACCACTGAACTTAAAGCTAACCTCAGAGGAGTTCAGCTTTCTTTGTATTAGGTGTAAACCAGTATTACTGAACAGCAGACTACAGCATTACAGAAAACATGCAGGTTACTATGCATCAACAGAATGAAGACTGTTAGTCAACAGTGGAAGCTAAAGTGTGGGCACAGTGCATGGAGCAGAACACCAACGCATGTTTTGAGACTGAGCTGTTCTTTTCAGACCAGTGAATCATAAGATATTTTCTGTTATGCAATGCTGCATCTAGTGAGCTAAAAATAACTACAGAAATAGCGTGGGAAATACACAGGACTTGCATTGCAGCTTTATTTCCCACAGGTTTAACAAGGCAGCCCCATAACCTAGAAAAATCTATCCACACTCGGAATTTTGACTGGTAATTCAAAAGCAAAAGTTTCCAAGAGTTAAAATAAACCCTTGCAGAAAAGCGAAGGACTGTGTTTTTCACAGTGCAGCAATTTTCATACATCTTTGAATTTTTATGGAACTGGTTATTGATGTCTCAGGATTGCTGGAAAGAAGAGACCCAGACCCCTGCTCCTCACCAATTAATTTAGTTCCTTCCTCTGAGAGGCTGAGATTTGTCCCACAAAGTCTTCATACAAGGGGAAGTGGCCTCAAGTTGCACCAGGGGAGGTTTAAATTGGGCATTAGGAAAAAATTCATCACCAAAAGGGTTATTAAGCATTGGAACAGGCTGCCCAGGGAATGGTGGGCAACATTTTAAAGTGCAGATATGGCACTTAGGACATGGTGGACTTGACATTGCTGTGTTTATAGTTGGACTCGATGATCTTAAAGGTCTTTCCAACCTAAACAATTCCATGATCCTCACTGTTCCCATGCCCAGCAAGGTCTGGTCCAGCTCTGCTCCAATACTGTCTGAAGCAGAATGCCACCGCTCAGAGGAGAGCCCGCATCACATTCCTACTGCCAGGACACAAGCACCAGGCAGCTATAGCACAGCTTGAGCTCCACAGGGTAGGAGAAGCAGAGTCCAAGAGTTACCTCAAACACAGCAACATGAAGTAGTAACACACACCTAACAGTTTTGGTGGTGACTGTCATTAAACACATAATGTGACACTAATATTCCTGACTCATTTTTCATGGGACATGATAAAGAGTCACAGTGATGGAGACTAGTAAACATACTGTAAAGTGCTAAATATCTGACAGATGATGAAATTACACAGTTACAGAGAAGATCTAACTCAGATCTTCACTTGCAGAATGAAGACACACACACAAGTCAAAACAGGGCTTCGAGCAACCTTGTCTAATGGAGGATGTCCCTGCCCATGGCAGCAGGGTTGGAACTAGATGAGCTTTAAGGTCCCTTCCAACCCAAACCATTCTATGGTTCTAAAAACAGTAAAAGCCACTAGACACAAGATCTCTCACTATGTTTTGCTCATTCACTTTTGGATTGCTGGTGTTCCAAAAATAAGCAACTCCAGAGGAAAAAAACACTATAACCATTATCATCCCAGTACATGTGTGTATGTCCTTGGGATTTCTCCTACCTGGAAGTAAGGGCACAGATGACCTTGCTCCATTGCTCCACTACTGCAGGGTGATGTCGCCAGTTGGCCACCATCTCTTTGGCAGTTTTCCAGTAAGGTGGTGTTGGAAAGCACCGTGTACAAGCCAGTAACCACACCTCGAACAAGACGCCGATTAATTTTTCGGCCAGATTCTCAGCAATGCCACCTTATAACAGAAACAGAGCACACCTTCAGTGAGTATGAGATCTAAATAACCCCAAATATCTCCCCAAGATTTCAGTATGAGTGTGTAAAGACTCTTATGTTTTTTTTCATTTAAGAATGATTCCCAATTGCTTCCTACAGCCAATTCGCCTTTTTACAAGACCAAGCATAATATACAATGTGCAGCCAAATACGTGTGTCACTAAAGGACACTGGCAATTCCCTGATCTTAGCCTGTCTTCCACTGCATTCTATCTATACTGATGTCTTTTATTTAATAGATATAAAGTGACAATATGATTTCCCAAGCAGGCAGGCCAAACAGCAAGACACATGAGGGTTTCAGTGAAACAAGGAGGGAGCAACCATCTGAAACCATTCATCAAGAACTGTTAAGTACAAAGTCGCTATTCTGCAACAACACATTTAGGAAAACTCAGCTCCAAACCATTCAGTCTTTTCTGACAAAGCTTTACTTCAGAGTAGTGTAGCCAAAACAGGAGTGAGCTATGGTGCCTTAGTGGCTACTAAAAGCTTTCAGCAGGTTTCACCCCATTCCCCTGGCAGCTCAACATCAAGCAGAGACAAAGGTTTTCCAGCAATTGAACCAAATGAAAGTGGAACATGAACCTTGCACAGTTGGAGCTGCTAGAAGAGTGTCATTGATCTGAAGAAGAAATAATAACAAAACCTCCCAGGTTTCTCTTGCCATAATTGTCGATTCATGAGCCAGCTTCTGGACAGCTTTCAAAACCTGCAAGCACAATCTGATCTGACTAGATCCTGGATCTGGCCTGCAAGAGAAGAAAACAACACTTGAGTCTCTAAATAAGAACTATAAAGTGATATGTACAATAATCTGAACTTTGAGCGATTACAAGAGGAAACATCAATATTATTGAACAAGAGCCAAGAACATGAGCTAATATGCTTCTATACACCTTAACTCTGTCTCTAAGCATCCTAACTCTGCCTTAGTGAGTACAAGATGTACCATAACATTCTTCTCTAAATGGCACAGAACTTGCCACCATAAGGTGAACACACCCCATTATCTCAAGGGAATTTATCTTAGGCCAAACAATGAGAATGTAAGACATCACTGTTACATACATAATTCAGAAGGAAAGTGTCAAAATTAGGAGAAACATTATTAGCAGACTAATTTAAATTCTTCCTAGTTTTCCTCTTGCTTCCAAATGTAGACGCAACTCTTAAACCCAATTCCTTGGATTTAGGGGGAAAAAATAGTACCTAGAAGAGGGTCATTAAACAAAAAAGTCAGACTAAAGGAAGAGGCGGTAAGTAAGGAAGAAAGGGAACAAGTTGATATTATCAAGGTCTTCCTTATAATAACAACCAGCTCCACACTGCCACTGCTGAGTCACTCAACAAGAAGTCCTGCAGAAGCAGCCCAAAGCAGCACACTCTTTTCCCATCAGTTAGGACAAGGCAGAAGGGGTACAAAACAGTAACATGAAACATTCTGGACAGGATCTGAGGACACCAACGAACAATGCTGAGGAAGCCTAAAAGCTGGAAGGGTGAAAGAAGAGATTTCAAATTACAGCGTGCAATATACACAAGGTGCATTTCAACTTGTGCACTGTTTCGTCCCTCCTACCACTTACGGAACGGATGACAAAAGAAACCATAAAAATATTACCTTCCATTGGACTACTAAGTAGTAGTTCCAGATTCTTCCAAACACTTTCAGTGTGGTATAACCCACAAGTCACACTGCATGGCAAGTATCTCAAGAACATGCTGATCCACTAGATAGAGATCTGCTTTTCTTACACAGCAAGATTATTGTCAGATACCTTTTAAAAATACTATCAACTATTATCTGGATAGAATAAATGTTGCATTACAGTACTGGAAACAAGACTACAAAGACTCTAGATAATATCTAATGCCAAACTGCAGACTAGTCACAGTTCAGGACTTAAGTGAGTTGCTTGATGCTGGTGCTAGATCCTAACAAACAGTTTCTGTAGAACAAAGCTTGAGACCAGTAAGCCCTGCCTTGGTCATAGCACTATTTTTCTCCTGATCAACAACAAAACAGATACTCTAATTGAAAGGTATCTTTAATATTTGACAGACTTGAAGGTTCAAAGCCTGTTTCAAGACTTGTTTCCCTAATAATATAGGGAATCTATAAAAAGGGGGTTTACACATAGGAGCTCTATATACAAGATGACCAGTGGGATACCTTGAGCTGATCAGGCAACTCTAAAGTCCCTCTACATCTACCAGCTCCTGCTGTCTGCAAAGCCAACTGAATTGCAGACTTTGGTTGCAGTATTTTGCAGATTCATGTCTAGATTTCTCAGAGCTTGGCCTTTTGGTTTCCACACTCCTTTGTGACAAGAATTGTTCTCATGATTTCATATGAAATGCAGAAGTTACTACAAAAAAAGCATCTATTACACTTGGACAGTCACACGTTGCATGGTCTCTCAATCAATTCCAGACATTTTAGTTGCACAGAAGACCCTTGTATCTACATCTCAGTCTCCTGGGGAGGGGAAGAGGGAGAGAGTTCCCATGTTTTCTTTCTGTGCTTCCAATAGTTTGTGGCACCAAAACCTTAGCTAACAGCAGTGACTACTACTACTTCTTCAGTAATCTGCACGGCTTACAGAGTTTGTAGGGTTGTTAGAGACAGAAAGCCTAAGGGTTTCCTGGGGACTGCTCAAATACATCAAGAAAAGAAGTGTTTGTTCCACTGGGTTGGGCAGGTCAGTGCAGGAAGGAGGGATGCAAGTACCCTCTCTCTAGTCTCTCCAGGAGATAGAGAAAAGGCAACTTGACTCTTCCATCTTTCACTGTTCTTATTTCTTGGCACCACACCATTTCAAGGACTGTGCATATAAACATATGCTACAGCCAAGCACTCAAACTGGAATGTTTTATACACACCTGCTTTGTATTTAGTGTATACATCTTCCTGAGATGCTATTTAAGTCAAACTGCCCACTTAAGGCTGCTGCATTTCACACCTCAACTCTACATCTGAAACCCTCACCTCAGCTCTGGGCCACCACTTTCAGGCAGCCAAACCAACAGCTACATCGTTTCCTGGAAACCAGGATGAGGAAGGAAGCTATTTTAATCACAACCCTCCATAGGACATAGGCTTATAATAAAGGCTTAGTATTTTCAACACAAGAATAAGAGACTCTTCCAGGAGATAGCTCAACGCATGTTGCTACAAGAGCTCCTGCGCAGGCGTTCTACAGGAGCCCATCAGCACCAACAACCTGTATCAACTAGGTAAAACCAGAAATTATTCTTCTCTTCCCCTCCCCAGGCACATAAGGATTTGCTTTCACTCAAGCGAGGTGCGCACAACCCAGTTCTGCATTTAATTTCCATTACAGAACGTATTCCTGTTGCTGGAGTGAATTCTGAACACAGCTCTCTGGAGTACAAAAAGTTCAGGTTTTCAGCAATGAAAAAAGTGTTTCAAATACATCTCAGAGGCCTTTGAAAGAAAAACAACAGAACAGTTATACTGGGGGAGGGAGGAAGAGGAGTAGAGTGTTTAAAATAATGATTTTCCAGCACTCCCTGTTTCTGGATATTAATTATTTTACTCAAGAGCCACCCTGTGCAGTCTACCACCCTTCACTGAACTCCATCAATGAAGCTGGGAGATAAAGGTGAAATGGCAGTTTGCGCCAACAGATATGCGGCCACTGAACTGCCTGCTACCAGAGCCCCTGGTGAGAAGGCAGTCAGGGGATCACAGCAACAACTATTTCACGGACTAGTGAAGAATTCATTCTTTACTGTGCCAAGGGAATAAAGGTTCCCAGACAGTAGACTCTGTTCTGCATGTATTAAAAGTTTAGAGACAACTTCCTGCAGAAGCCTGCTTTACTCAGGTTTGTGTTGTTGTCCTGACCATCCTTTAATAGGAATTAAAACGCCCTTTTACTCTACAAACCAAGAGCAATGACAACTAAGGTTAGGTGATGCACTCTGAAGCAAGTAATAAAGAGCAATGAAATCCTTGCCTGAATTTGTATCAGTTATTAACAAAGTATTCAAGTAAAGTTCAGTGATACAAGCGCAGCAGAGCACTTTGAAGACCACTTGCAATAATACATTACTAATAGTGACAAAAGCAGGTGATCTGGTACTTACAGACATACACTAAACATTGATCTGAAGTAGTTTCAGATAGCTAATATTTAAGTACTGTTTCATAGGGCACCATTAAATAATTTCCTCTTACTTATCCAATGTGTGTTCAACAGCAGCAGGTAAACTTATCAAATGATATAGGAAGCATGATGTTTGAGCACCCTGACTATGTAACTTTGTCCAAGACCTAAAAGCATGCGAATCTCAACATTACCATCCAAGGATGTTGAATTCCTGAGCCTCCTGAGTGTTCCAGCCCTAACACTCACCTTGGTACAAAGAGATTTTGGAGATGTTTGAGAATGCTTTGAACATAAAGGTTTGGTTCCTTAATAACTGGTAAAGGAATGGAGTCCTTAGGTAATACAAGAGCCATAATCCAATCTGTATATACATCGACGCAGTATTTCACAGTATCGCCATCCAGAGGGAGGGTCAGGCCGTAACAAACCACCTCCATAGTCCATTTTACCTAAAGAAACAAAGCAGAAGTTATTATTACAGATAAATATTAGCAGGTAAACAATGGTCAGAGCACACTGGCTCTACCTCAACAATGCAACAGTAGTTATGTGGTACGGGCAATTCTATTTAACATATATTGGAAGAAAACACCAAGTCATTAATTTGTATATCATGACGTTAAGAAGATTAATAATAAGTGGCAAATCACTCTAAACCCTGAATCCCAGTCTAACCTGTAGAGAGAACTCTTCAGAACACACAAGAGCTGATGCAATGAAAGATTTCCAAATTCTAGTGAATACTTGTGCTATTCAAAGACCTTTCAAGAAGTCACACACTGTTGCTTCCAAAATGAAAGTCAGTAGAAAGGCTCCATGTGTGTTAACTGCTGCATCCCTTGTTCATTTTTTTTACTAGTTTGATGGCGTTTGGTGGGTTTGGGGTTGGTTTTTGTTGTTTTAGCCTGAACTTTCTGGTTCAGTAGCGTTTATCTGAGCTACCAGGTCATGAAGTACACTGTTGCTATGTTAACAGAAGCCTTATTTAGACTATTAACCTAAAAATATAGCATACTTCATACAACTTTGGACTACTACAGAGAAAAATAAAGGAGGCTACAGAAAATCATTACGTTGCCACTCTAGCATGAAGGAAACTATGCTCTGTAAGGAAATGCACTTACTTCTTTGTCCGTTTTCAGTAAACTCTCACTCCCAACAGATGATGTAATTAAAGCTTGTCCAAGAGGACGCACCACTGCGTTTGCCACTTCTCTCCCCACGTTTTCAGGATAGCTGTGAAGTACACTAGTATTCCCCTGATCATTTTGAATGACAAGATGCAAGGATCTCCACTCTGAGTACATAGTGCCTCTATGCTACAATCCAAACACCTGGGGGGCAAGGAAGGAAAAGAACTCATAATTAGTACAAATGTCTGTAACACGAGTTACCAAAACTGAGGCTGTTCGCCATGATATCAGAGCCTTGGGTGACACGGTTTAGTATGAGGCGTCCCTGCCCATGGCAAAGGGGTTGGAACTAGATCATCTTAAGGTACTTTCCAACCCTAACCGTTCTATGATTCTATGATATGGACCCTTATAAATTCAAGACGCATGTGTCCATGTCACACATTTGAAGATCTGGAAGAGATTCCAACAGCTGGCTTTCAACCTTAGTATGCTGTGGTGGGTTTTTGTTTTGTTTTTAAATACAGCTGTGAGCTTGGGTTTGGGGTTTAAGAAAAAGATAACAGCAAGTTTCAGTTTGGAAAACTAAGAGAAACTGCCTGCAGCAGCAGCAGGCTTTTGTAGCCATTCACAGCAACATTAAAACTGCCACTTGAACAACCTAAGCCATGGAACTGGGACCAAACTATCCCCTTTCCTCCTCTTCCACCAACACCAGCAGTGTTTTATCAGCTGTCTGAGCCAGTTGACCACGTGAATAATAACACAAGGAAAACAGGGTTGGCACAGGGGAAAAGCAAGGAATGTTCAACAGTCACAGCTTGGATGAGCTCAAGCTGTCACAAATGGCACCCTGAGGACCATTTGCCAACTGCACTTTGGCGGCACATTTTGGAAGCCAGTTACTTATACAGGAAATATTTTCAATGCCTCCCTTAGACATTCCTTGGCCCAAAACCAAATAAGAAGCCAGGCCTGGAAATACACCTTCTTAGAGAAAAGCCACCATTTAAGCAAGTCTTTGTATTTAGCCGACTCCACGAGTATTTATTTACACCCAAAATTCATGTAAAAGGCCTGATGATTCCCTTCAAGGCAGGAGGGAAAGCGAGGCAGCAAGATCTTGGCTTCCCAAACTACGTCCTTCCTGGTTTGAGGCAGCAATCACGTGTGGTTATCTGACAGCAGATTAATCAGAGCAGCCACAGGCTGCAGGAAGCATATCCTCTCCATCCTTGAGGCGCTTTCCCTCCTCTGGGAGCCATGGCAGGGAGAATGCATGTGCCACTGTGGTCAAAACCCTTAGCTTAGAGCAAAACAATTCCGGGACACTATCTCTTGGGACACAGAGAAGTCACAACAACAAAACAAACCACCATCAAACAAAACCCGCAAAATAAGCATGACCCACAATCATTAGTGATGTAGGTCACTAATTCAGTGAGTCAGTCACTCCTTAACTTCATGATACAGGTTTCCTCAGAGGTATCATTTCCTTTTATATCCTATTTTATATCATGGGGCCTCTGTATCTTCCCTTTCTGTCCCATCAGAACACTGCCTTAGTCTCCAGCTTGTGTTTGGAGTGGAAGAAGGAGGGACAGAAGTGAAGTATCATCCACTTTGTAAGCCTCCCCCTTTCCCTTGCAAACCTCCAGCACTACCTGTACCCCAGAGCAGCATGCCCCTTCATCTGCCCTGGCATTGCTGCTCACCACACAGGAAGGGCAAAGGCACTTTCCATTCTCCCATTTGACACTCAAGCTTGTTGCAGAAGCACATAACACCATTTGAGGAGGGCTGGTTTAAATAAACCGATTTCAGCTGATAAAGCAGCATGTACTTTCCATCACCACGCTCCAGCTGAAGGACTGGCAGCTCACAGGAACTTTATCAGTGTGCTGATAACTGCAAGCACACGTAGTGTGCCTGCCCTTACACCAGAATAGGGTTCCCAGAAGCATGGAACTGTTGCACAGCACAAACTGTACGCAGCACCTGTGTAGGAGCTTCCTTGCACAGACGATAGAAGTCATCAGAGAGGATGAAGATTCACAAATCCTGCTGCATTTTGGAAAACCCACATTGCACTAGGGCAAGGGAAGGGGAGGACACAACCACTTGCCTTCATGCAGTTCGCTGCCATGCTGAAGCAAAGATGCAAAGATCTTTAGTGTAACCTTCCACACTTCTGAGACAGACATAATATGCAATGTTTAAGAGAGGTTTAGCAGCAGGACAGGGTAACCGAAACCTCTGGTGCCTCATATATCCAGCCTGCTGCCTGAACTTCATACATAAATTTAATGATCAAATCTGTATCTTATTCAAGACTTCCTTTGGTCTTGCCAGAAATCTTCTGTTACTCTTATCTATATGCAAGGAACATTGAAACAACTGTTCCAGATGTAAAATCCTTTTGCGGTGGGATTTCCTGGGGTATTGATTTATTTGCCCTGTACATTTAGCAGTAAGAAGCTTTTATTTGCAAGGACTAGAAGTCACTTTTCATTTAATACTCTACTTCAACTGCCATTTGAATTGGAAATTGCTGCCATCTGTTCAGACTGGGGCACAGCTAAACCCATCTACTATTCAGCGTCTTAAAATTGGACGTAAGTTGAAAAAGGCTGGTAAGTCCCCCCACACCACAGTATCTGTTACAATGTGTTTCAACAGATACAACACACTAACAGTTCTGTAATTTGCTTTAGACAAAAAGCACCTAATGCTCTGTAGAAGCAGGGCTCACCCCCTTAGAAGAGGCTGTTACTGATCACAAACTACTTACACAGCAACAGCAAATTGAAGAAAAAAATGCAGCTGTCACACCAGGGAAGCAGCATTCCCTGATTTTTACTTCTGTCTTTGCAATGCTTCTGCATTTCAGCTTCAAACAAAGCATCCTCACTGGCCCAAGGAACATCTAAGTTTCATGCAGCTGAATATTCTGATTTCACTTAAGCATAAGTCTTACTGAGGTTCAAATCACTAAGGACCCTCAGAATGACAAGCAATCTTATTAAGAGGAGGGGTGGGAAGAAGAATAAATACATCCCTGAAGTCTACCAAGCAGCAGTTTTGCACACTCTCAGCCTTGGACAGGGGTCCTGTTCCTGTTCCTGGAGGCTACACTACATAAAACATCCCCAGGTTCTCACAGACAGACCTGGAAGGAAATTGTCAGCATTTACATTGGCATGACAGCTGAGAGAGGTGCAGTTCAAATATTTACCACCTACTATGAAACTGAGCATAATTACAACATTCCTTACTGTGGCAAGTAATTTGGGTTTCAACATATTCCCCCCAGACCCATTTCAGCTTAGGAATTGTAGTAGCTATAACTGTATAAACCACTGAAAATGGGTGTTTCAGCATTTAAGACCAAAGATCCTCAGTTCATAAACACTGTAGAAGTTGGTGAGTGTGAAAGAACTAGCTAATGAGCACATAAAACTCAAAAGTAAGGATATTTAAGTTCTGTTTCACATCCCCAAAGACTTCATACGAACAACTGCAGCCAAAATATTTAAACTCTTGGATCAGTAAAGACAGGCAGTGAGAATTCCCTAACTACATAATAGACCCACGTTCTGCAGTTACTCTCACAGAACACGCAGAAGCTCAGAGCCTAAAGCAGAGATGGGGGTTTGGAGCACATGCAGGGGAGAGGTCAGGGAACCGGCACTGGTGTCCAAAGCAGCTCCTCAGAAAGCCTGTGCTCAGTGAGGGCAGTGCTGGGGGCAACCGCGAATATTGAGCCCTTCATGCTCAGCAGCTTCACACATAAAATGAAATGTTTGCCTACAATGCAAAAGGATTTCAGGCCCAGAGACAAGCTGTCCTGAAAATGGATGCTTCTGGGGTTTTATTAGAACCAAATAAAGCAGAGCTGAGACAATTGTTATGAAGAGAGGAGATGCAAAAAGCCACCAGCAGAGAGGTGCACAAGGAAGGTGGAAGACTTAACAGAGCCTAACCGGAGAAGCATCAATAAAGGATCGACACCATAAAGCTCCGAGATATGAATAAAGTATTTCACATATATCTCTCTCTAACACAATCCCTGCTACATCAGTAGTACTGACATTGCTCTCTACAGGCAACAACCACTGCCAGAAAGCACCTTCCACAATGCACCTTCCCTGGACCATGTACCAGAGAAGTTTATCAGCTATTTTTTCAGACATTCTGAGCCTGGACAAGTGCCACATACCCACCTGGACACTGCTGTCCCTCTGCCCTCCAAGTTTATGCTAGAGAGAACAACTCCAGTCCTGCCAAGACTAACTCAGCACCTCTCATATTAAGCCCAGCAGGACTGAAACAGCATGGACCCCTCCAGGCAGCTCACCTCTGGAGCCCATCCAAGCAGTAGGCTCTGCCCTAAGCACACAGTGTGTGTAAAGGACAGCAGCAGAGCAGAGAGCAGGCAAACAGTAAAAAAAGGCAAAGGCCAAACAGAAAATCCAGCTTTCTGCTGGTGTTTCTAAGTCAGGATTTGGTTAAAGAATAAATGAAGATGCATGTCAGGATTGCTATTAAATGAAAAAAAGTCTAGATTCAAAGCAGGAAGAAATCAGGCACAGAAAAAACAGGAGCTCATGTCATCCTTTCCCAGGCCATCCTGCCCCAGTGTTACTGAGAATTGAATCACAGCCTCCTTTGCCCAGGGAAGGTGTATTTGTCTGATTTTACCACCTAACTGGAGAAGTTAATATGTGATTACAGGGAAGGCTGGATCGCATATGTAAGGTGCCATATAAGCCTCAGGGCTTGGGTCCCACTTTCCCCAGCACTCCTACTCGCTGACTTCAGAGTCATGCTGGTTCTGAGGGCACCACTGGACACCAACATTCCCAAAGCAGGAAGCTGGGCACCCGCCACAAAGAGAGCGTCTGCCTAACACTTACACATTGCAATATCTGAAGATTAACAGAGCCACCAGAAAGCAAAAGCATCAGTTAGTTTTGTATGTTTTGGCTATTACTCTGCTTTTAAGCTTCATTACTCAGCCATCAGTGCTACTCTTCTTCTCACCAACACTCTCATCTCCAAAAGCAGGTTTGAGAAAATTACCTTCCAGGCAGGGGACCTGAGAATTTACTGAGTTTTCTCATCCCTCACTTGTGTCAATGAACCCGCCTGCAGAACAGAGCATTTCCCTGACCCAAAGTAGGAATAGTTTTTATTGTACAGTTTATTTTACACTGGCATTTCTTCCTCAGTCTAGTTCCTTGTGCAACTCCACAAACTACACAACCAGGAAGGGACCTCCTGAAGCTACAGTCCCTTGCACCCGGGGAGCAGAACCTTGCTCTGCTTTTGCTGCTGTTCCCCGGTTTCCAAAGGGAATCTGACCTACTGCCCGCGGACCCTGAAGATCAAACGGACGACAAATCAGCAAGGGAAAGCAAAGGCAGGCCTGCAGCCAGGAACGCAAGGCATCACTGGATGAGTCCTAAGAAAGTCTGCAAGGGAACAGCAATGCAAACTTTTACCTCCCTCCCTCCCGCCCGCACTCCCGCAGGCGAGGGCCAGCCTGCGGGGGGAAGGAGCTCACCGGCCCCCGGTGACACCGCACGCTTGTGTCGGGGACCCGAACCGCAGCTCGAAACCCTCCCCCCGCAGCCGGGACACAAGCCGAGAAGGACCCCAAGACCGCGAGTGGGCGCGAGGGGTCCTCTGGCTCACTCCCCCCCCGCCCTGCAGCGGCTCCGCCACATCGGCCGGGACACCCCGCAGCAGCCGCTCTGCGGCGACCCCCGGGGATGAGTGCGGCCCCCGCCCGCTCTGTCCCGTCCCGCAGGCCCGGCCCCGCGGCGGGCAGCGCAGAGGCCGGCGCGGTGGAGACTGCCGGGCGGCGCCCTGCCGCCACAGGCCCCGCCGCCGGCAGGAGCGGGCCGGGAGCGGGCAGCGCCGCGGCGGGAGGGCCCGGGCAGCCGTACCTGCGCCGAAGGGCCCGGCGGGCATGTCCGGGCAGGGCCGGCCGCTCCGCCCTCAGGCCGCCGGCTCCATGGTGCCCGCGGCGGCCGAGGCGACACAGGGGGGGACGCCGCTCCGCGCTGCCCCGGCTCCGCTTGGCCCCGCTCCCCGCGGCCGCTTCCGGCAGCGCCACAAAGCGCACGGCGGGCGGCGGGGCCCCGCGGCGCTCTGCGCATGCGTGCGGCGAACTGCAACACTGCTCCAGCACGGGCACGCAACCCCGCCGCCGGTAGCGCCGAGTAAGTCGCTGAGGAAGGCTCCGCGCATGCGCGGGCGGGGCGCTCGGGCCGCTCTCTCCTTCTTAAAGGGCCCGCGTCCGCCCCGCCCGCGGTTCCTACTTGTGCCACCCTTTACCTCTGCGTTTACTACCTGTGGTTTTCAGAACCACTGAGAACGGCCTCGGGGCTGCTGCCTCCCCAGCTCGGTGCCGTTTGCCCTGCTTGGGTTCTCAATGTCTTATCACAGGCTTCCCACACCTCTCCATTGTCACGTTCTCTCTATTTAACAAAAGTTAAGATCGCTGTCTCTTCCCTCCCTGCACATGCTGGGTTCCCTCTCCAAAGCCAAGCCACTGCACGACTGCCCCCGGAGCATGCTGGAAGATCAACCGTTCCCATTGATCCTGACAGGGCATCAAGGTGACCCCATGCAAGCTCTGACCCAGTGGCATAACTGTGTGTGCTGCGGGAGAAGCTTGGTCTGGACCCCTGCCACGGGATGAGCTGCACCAGCAAATTGGACTGGAGGAGCCTGTAGACAGCTCCCACTTGGCATCTGGCAATGATGCCACCGGCCTGTCCTTGTCCTTATCTTGAAGTGAAGCAGCATGTTTCCATTAAACAGCCTCTGCTCAACTGCAGAAATGATGAATGGAGTTGTTTACCCTACAAGACCCTGAAGATCACAACAGCAGGTGCTTAAGCCTGTTTCCGCTATCCTCTTTTCCATCTTGTGTTCCAGCGAGGGTTATTATAATCGATTCCTCACAGAGCCGGAGCACGTTTCTTCCACAGGGGCTGTACCCAACACCTGCACCAGGGCAATGAGTACAAGCCTGAGTCAGGACGTAGGCCATGCAGGCTACAGGGTGGCTGTTACCTGTCCTGCTATGTAAAGAGCTATGTATATACACAAACCTATTTCTACATATGCAAAACTGTAAAAATAAGTAAAAACATATTACAGATACAAATTCACTTATATTTTTTGTATTTGCAGAACATAAATATATATATAAAAGTGTATCCAGGAAAAGATTTAATAAGAGGTGAACTTAGTAATTAAAGTTTAACTGAAAACAGAAAGTAACAAGAAGCAAAGGCAAGCTCAGGGACCATGGTTTGCACAGTTCCAAACCCCTAGGGTGCAAAAAAGCCACACACTCCTGGGGCTCGGGGCTGACCAAGAAGTGGCTACCCAACCCCAACCATGCAAAGGAGAGGCCAAGCCTGTGTCTGGCCCAGAGGCTCCCACACATGGCTCCAAGCCAGCCAGTGGCCAGCCTCTATTACTGGGGTAGCCTTTGGTGTTTGTGCTACGTAAAACACAGGCACGCCACCCACAGAAACGGAAAGCCAGGTCTAAATGCCAGAAGGGTGTGTGTGTGGACCATAATTCCCAAGGGACACTGGGCAAAGATCACGTGTACCAGGAGAAGAGAGGGCTGGGCCAGATGGTTAGAGACAGAAAACTCGGGTCGCTATCAGGTGGGGTTTCCCTTTGCCCACAGCTGCCGGTTGAGCTTAAAACCACTTGTACTCACCATTTAGCAATATCAGCTTGTGCTAGCTGTGTTTTCTTATCCTTTGGCCAATGATTTTATGACATGCCTTCAAAACAAGCCTGGCTGACCTGGTAGAAGACAGCAGTGCTCAGTAAAGAGTCCTCATCCATGTTTAGAACCACAGCTCTCAAGGAAAGGACAATGTCAGAGAAAGGCCATTGGCATTCAAAGAACGAAAAGCTTGTTTTAAATTTTAAATTTAAGGCGTTTTTGCATTCTAGAGAATGACACATGGCCACTAATTGGGCTATTAACTCTGGTCTACTAGGTACATTCTTGATGGGGATCTCCAGCCTCTCTGCTTTCCCTCTATAAAACCATCATGACTCATCACTATTTTACCATACGTTTCCCACATTTCCACCAATTACATTCTTTGTTGTAGCTTCCATGCATTTGCCTGATAGAGACATTAAGCTTTGTGGTCTGTAGTTCCCCAAATCACTTTCAAAAAGTGGAATCACATTGTGGTGTCCCACTCTTCCCATATCAAGGGCATTTTGCTTTCTGCTTACATAAGCAGGTAGATGACTAATTTCTTGTTTAGTCTACAACACAGGAGGGGTATGATGTAGAGCTAGCAAATTTTTCTTATGTGCAATTTGTCTTAAGATTTCTTCTGCTTCAGTATGAAACAGATTTTCTGGCTGACTCATTCCCCATCAAGTAAAATCGCAGCCAGGGAATAGCCTGAAGCTGCTCTGTAGTAAACAGCAATGCAAAGGCTTCAGCTGGCTTCTTGAAAGCCTCTCAGATTTTCTGTGTCAACCTCCATGCATTTGAATGGTGAACAGAGAGAGATGGGGGTCATCCTGACCTTGGGACTCATGGAGAAGTGACTAGCCTCCCAGGGTCTGCCTTTCCTCCTGCCTGCTTCAGAGTCAGCTCCCAGCCCTGGGAGTAACAGGATGGCTTCTGCCCTGCTTGATGAGGCAATACATTTGTTACATAGTTCTGTAGACCAGCCAGCATTGTGCTGGGGCTGAGCAGCACAACACAGTCTGAGCTTCAGTAGCTCTGTTTTATATATAAACCAGAGCTCTGTTCTATAAGCTTCAGAGGATGTTTATAAAAGGATGAGCCTTACTACACGGCACCATGCTTTTTTAATTTGCTAATTTTAATTTGCTAATTATTTTAATTTGCTAATTATTTTATACACACTGAGCATACTTAAGTCCAAAGCTCAAGCCCAAACTACTCAGTCTCCAGGACCATGCATTCAGTTAATTCTATATCCATACTACATCAGTTCACTATATATATGTATAATGTATATAAGTAACACATAATGAGATATCCTATATAACATACCTGTGATCATAACCATTTATGTACATATACACGTATAGCTTTTCTTTGCATATTTTGATTACTTCCTTACCCTGCTCTTCTGCATTGAGACAATAGCCCAGGTGTCTTCTGAAGATTTTCTTCCACCCTTTATTGTAACCCTTGTGGTGTTGCCCCACTTAGAGCTTTTTCAGAAAAAAAATGAAAAAATGCTGTACACCATTATATTTTCCCCTTTCCCATTATTTCCTCTGCACACCTCTGATACATAGCTATGCTTTCAGACATGCTAAGCATTCATTGCTTTAGTTACCATTAATACTTACTAGGAAGTGAGTGCAGAGAAAGTAAATGCTAAACAAGTAAATATTTAATGAAGAAAAGGCATGGGTTCATAAAAGAAAAAGGCATTTGATGTGATCTGTTTTCTAGGCTGGAAGATATGGAGCCACCCCTACTTGCACACAAAGAGCCAGCAATCCCAGCTTGGGCAGAAACAGGGTTTGTGCTGAAAACGAGAAGTCTTCCCCATTCAGTGGAACTGCTGAAGAGGTATATGGCCCTTTCATGTCTGTGCTCCTTGACCATAAACCACCCAGACTCAGCTAAGCAGCTTTCTGCCTCAAGAAAATGGAGCAGCTAACCTCTGCTTTGCACAGTAAGCAGTGCTGCCCCACTTAATGTTGTCAGTAGATGCTCAATACAGTGGATGTGCAGTGATGATGTGGAAAGTGGATTTCTACATACCACTGAAATAAGAGTGCTCCTTTCAATTCTTCTACTGTCGTGAAAGCCGCAGAAAGCATGACTGAATAATTGGCTGTGATACAAAGAAATGAGGTTTGCAGAAAACAACTTTGCAACCCTGCCCTCAAAGCATTATTACAGTGTTCTGTCTTCCAGAGAAGCTGCAGCCTTTTGCAGGAGCTCTTCAAGGGCTCCTTTTGATGCTGGCACACCATGCAGCAAGGTTATCGGATTTGAGCTCCAATACACATTGGAAACACACGCTCTTACATCATGTTGTCTTGCACAACTTACCTTATAAGCTTGCCATTCTCCATGATCTCTGGCCTTGCAGTGCAGCATGCTTCTTCATTTCCCATCTGTGACTGAAGATAAGCAATCATGACTTCTGTAGCCTGGGAAGATGCTTGGTAAGTGCAGCCAGGAGGAAAGCCCATCCTGCCGAAGCACTGTTGCTGGCAGTTTCTACAGAAGATCAGGATCTGATGCTGTAACAGCTCTGCCCTCTGGATCCAGACAGCTTTGCTCTCTGCATTAAAAGGCATGAGAAGTCATGCTGGCCCAATGGATCTGAACGAACCTGGTGAGGGCAGCGTATGCAGAGATGGCACAGTTATGTTTGTGCCCTGCTGTTCTCCTGAATACTGTAATGGAAGAGAGAGGTGCCTGCTAAGGCCCAGCCCCAGGCTCTTTACCTGATTCCCGCTGTCCCTTCCACTGTGTTCAGTGGAAACAAACCATCCATCACCTGGGACAGCCCTCAACGATTCAGATGAGTCTCCTGTGGTAAAAACAATGAAGCAGGCTCCCTTTACAGCACTAAAGCTGTATATGCTGTATGCTCCTTACTGTGTGGTCACAAGAGCTGTCAGAGGGAGAAATGTTACATTTTGAACTGCTTGCAGGATCAGGCCACGCACAGCAACCCTCTAGCTCAATCAGATGTTTTGATGCATCCCTCTGCGGGGCTGGGATGACCCCAGCAGCAGTACACTCTAGCGCTGCTCTTCCCTTCCTGCTGGGAACACGCTCGGTTGTGAATTACCGGCACGCTGCCTCAGCTTCGCCTCCCCTCCTCCGCTGGTGTTCAGTAACAGCCTTGCATTACTTAAGGAACGAGTTGGACGAGCTGTGCGGAGGACCACCGGGTGGCGCCAGAAACCACAATATGGATTATGTTTGGGAAACACCTTGGTGCAATCATGTTTGGGGCAGGGCCTTACCCCAGGTAAGGTGAGAGGCGCTGGGAGTGGAGGTGGAGGGAAAAGGCAGCAGAAGGTAGATGATAACACGCACCCCGCTTAGGGGGTAGAAGCGCCAGGCGATGCACGGAGCGTGCTGGCTGTTTGGGATGCCCTCCCTCATAGAGCACAGCCCCGGAGCCAGGCTTCTAAGACAAGGAGAGAGGAATAACAGTGACCTTGGGGAGGGCTCACCCAGCATCCGCACTGCCGGAGCCTCCAGTGGGGGAACAAGCAAACATGGTCTAGCAAGAATTTAGTCTTACCTCTGGAAGGGCAGGGGAGAGGACACTAACAAAACCCACACAGAAGTGTTTGCGGCTTTAGCAGCTGCTCCGAGCATCGCTGCAGCACGCCCGTCTCCGACTCTGGTACTCCCCCATTCCTGCCCCGTAAGCTGGGGCATGCGTTCGGGTCTTAGGGATCACTATGACAGCGAGGGAGCGGAGGCAGAAAGCCCACCAGAGTTAAATCCAGGCGACCGGCACCACCTCCTGCCTGGGCGGGCAGCGTAGGCCCAGCGCTTAAGGCTGAGGGCGGTGCAAACAAACTACCCCCAAGATGGCGCCCGCCCCGCCCGCCATCTTGTTTGTAGCGTAAGAGTGTACTTTTTCCATTCTTAGGGGATGAGCTGTTTTATTTATCTGAGGTGCATTTTTCCTTCTAGTGAAAGTGAGACTGATGGTTTGGAAGAATGCAGTAACTCTTCTTGTCCATAAAAACAGGTGAAGCTGGGGCAAAGATGAATGCTACTTGCTATATCAAATTATCAGTTGTGTAGATTACATTTTAAATTTTATTTCCATGAGCTAATATTCCATTAGGGACAAGAGGAGTTATTCTGCCTCATATATATCTGTAGGGGATTAAAAAAATCTGAATTACTCAGAATGTGGGTGGTTTCATTTAGAGAGAAAGAAAATATTTCAAAATGAAAAGCTTATGTTGGCAGTGGCTCATACACTAATTTGTGGAGATAGAGACTAATTAGTCCCAGCCACACAGTGTATGCCTCTTTCTGGTAACTGACAAGCTTTTGAAATACAAAAGATTGTCTCTTATTTTGGCATTTAATATTTACGTATTTACTGAATA